>NC_088420.1:39547513-39845013 GCF_034236695.1 Oncorhynchus nerka | reverse complement strand
TAATTGGTGAACCAGGTAAGGCAGTCATCCGAAAAACCGAGGCTACTGAGTCTGCTGATAAGAATATGGTGATTGACAGAGTCGAAGGCCTTGGCAAGGTCGATGAAGACTGCTGCACAGTACTGTCTTTTATCGATGGCGGTTATGATATCGTTTAGTACCTTGAGTGTGGCTGAGGTGCACCCGTGACCGGCTCGGCAACCAGATTGCACAGCGGAGAAGGTACGGTGGGATTCGAGATGGTCAGTGACCTGTTTGTTGACTTGGCTTTCGAAGACCTTAGATAGGCAGGGCAGGATGGATATAGGTCTGTAACAGTTTGGGTCCAGGGTGTCTCCCCCTTTGAAGAGGGGGATGACTGCGGCAGCTTTCCAATCGTTGGGGATCTCAGACGATATGAAAGAGAGGTTGAACAGGCTGGTAATAGGGGTTGCGACAATGGCGGCGGATAGTTTCAGAAATAGAGGGTCCAGATTGTCAAGCCCAGCTGATTTGTACGGGTCCAGGTTTTGGAGCTCTTTCAGAACATCTGCTATCTGGATTTGGGTAAAGGGGAACCTGGAGAGGCTTGGGCGAGGAGCTGCGGGGGGGGCGGAGCTGTTGGCCGAGGTTGGAGTAGCCAGGCAGAAGGCATGGCCAGCCGTTGAGAAATGCTTATTGAAATTTTCGATAATCATGGATTTATCGGTGGTGACCGTGTTACCTAGCCTCAGTGCAGTGGGCAGCTGGGAGGAGGTGCTCTTGTTCTCCATGGACTTCAGTGTCCCAGAACTTTTTGGAGTTGGAGCTATATATGTGTATGTATGTATGTATGTATGTATGTGTGTGTGTGTGTGTGTGTGTGTGTGTGTGTATATATACATATGGATATATATATATATATATATATAACAGAATGTGGAAAAAGTCAAGGGGTCTGAATACTTTGCGAATGCACTGTGTATTTCCACCAACCATTTCATTTGTTTGGCTTTGTTTTGAAAGGCTTTAGGGTCAACTTGATGGTTAAACTAATGCATTCTTGGAAATGTAATATAATACCTTTTTTCAAAATAATGAATTTCAGAATAAGGCTAACATAGCAAAATGTGGAAAAAGTTAAGGGGTCTGAATACTTGCCGAATGCACTGTAAATGTTTGATATCAGATACTGTATTTTATAATGGCTTTCTGCCAGAAGTCAATGAGCTCTTGATGAATTATCTGTACAGTTGCCATTTTCTCCAGGTGCTTCCTATTAGCATGTATGTTGTCCATTGGTTATTTTCCCTTCTGTTCCGTATACACATGCTTCTCTTACTTCAGAAAGGAATGTATCACAACTTTGTTCATTTGCTAAATGTATCTTGTTCCCTTTCGCTTGTTAATGTCCACACTCACCAAAAATTACATTCGGTAGCTACTAACTATGCTTGTATAACTTTATGAGCTGTATTTGTCTTTCTTTGCAATTAGTTTGTTTATTGTTAACTTGTTTGCTCATTTTGTTAGCATTTTGGTAATAGAGGCCCAAATGGCCTTTTCTTGCATTTTAGCGCCCCCTTGTGTGCTATGCCGGTAATACTGTAAATCCCAGGATGAGAGAAGGACGGTATGACGATATGAAAATCTGGATACCCCCCAAGCCTATTGTATGGTATCCTTCACGGCTTTTTGACTAGAGTAGGGAGTGTGTGTGTGGTATAATCCATGCTGTAAGACTTGTACTGAAGCTACATGAGACTGATTTATAGTGTTGCTATGTGATGCAGTAGGTACATTCCTGGGGTAGTTGGATTGTGGATGAGAGCCCGTGTAAAGCTATGAGGCGGTTAGGCCTCCGGTGGGAGGAATAGTGGGTTTGTTTGAGGAGCAGTGTGTTGGTGAATAGATAATGAAGAGATTGTCTTGTCTGCAGATATGGCTGTTTGATTTGTCTCTGTCTCTTCCACTCCCTCATCTCATCCCATCCTTCCCGTGCACCTCCAGCAGCCACAGCCAGTGGGCAGCACTGCACCTCAGAGCACAACACTGCCACCGCTCCAGCCCGGTGCCCAGCAAATACAGGTGAGACATACACACTGACACACTAGTTCACAACAGCCCCAGCTTACGCTCTTACTAACGCTAAAACAGTCCCAAACAAGGACACAGCATGTATTCCATCTATTTGTATCAGGCTAGTAAAGTCCTGTCATTCCTTCTCTTTTCTATTCTTTCGCTCTTTTTTTCCATTTTTATGACTAACCCAGTGTTTCCCAAACTCAGTCTTGGGGAACCCAATGGGTGCATGTTTTGGTTTTTGCCCTAGCATTTCACATCAGTGATCAACTGATCATCAAGCTTTGATCATTTGAATCGGCTGTGTAGTGTCACGGCAAAAACCAAAACGTGCACCCATTGGGGTTACGAGGACCGAGTTTGGGAAACACTGGACTAAAAGCTCTGTGGCTCTACTCTTTCTTTCATACATTCCTCTTGCATGCTGCTGCTTCTTCCTGCATGGCTGTCAGTCATGGGCCAATGAACCGAGCCCTCCTATCCTATCTCCTCCAATCAACGCAGAGCACCTCTACTTCCTCTATCAGGCTGCAAACCTCTCTATGCCGCAGGTACACAGACCAGGGTTAACGTGTGGGTGTGAGTGAGATGAGTGTTGGTTGTTAGGCTGGCATGTGATAGTATTGTAAGGAGCCTACAAACACACATACAAAACATGTCCTACGAGAAGTACCTTCAGTGTGTGTGTGCTCAAAACCGTGTGTGTGTGCTCAAAGCATTTCCAATTACTCGGTCAGATCACACACCCTTGCGGTCAGATCACACACCCTTGCTTTCATGCTTGACATGACATGGTTGTAAAGCTCCTTTTAATGAACAGTGTGTGTGTGACAATGTTTCAGGCCTCTGTGAGTGTATCCCAGCCGGCGTCAGCAGAGAAGGCAGCAGGCCAGACAGTGCTGGTGCCTCAGTCTGTGGAGAAGTAAGGCATCACATCAGCTTTATACCTAGCTCACACCAGAAAGCATTTTCTGCTACTCAATATGTTCTATTGAAAATACATCTATATACTGTATGATACGGCCCTTCTCTCTCGCTTTCTCCTTCTTTCTCTCTTTCTTTCTTGCTTTCTCCTTCTTTCTCTCTTTCTTTCTTGCTTTCTTTTTCTTTCTTTCTTTTTTTTCTTTCTTTTTCTTTCTTTCTCTCCCCCCCCCCCCTAGTTGCCTTTCGAACGTGTCGTCAGGTTTGAGTGACGGCTTTGAGGGGACATCAGATGGTAGACACGAAGGGCGCTCCATGAACAAGCGGCACCAGCAGAACTCTGTACGCAGCCACTCTTGCCACGAGAAAACCGCCAAGGCCAAGCTCATCGTCCTCAATGTAAGAGTCACATGGTCAGACTTCCACCTCAACTCAATGTCTGTCTGTCTTCATCTATGTGGAGCGCTCTGTCCCTGGCTCGCACAGAAGTCACACACAGACCCCACATGGCCACCTTCTATCTCCTCGAGCCAAAATTCCAGTCATTTTCAACATACCCAGGTTGTCCAGAAATACTGGTTGGAGGATTTTAGATTTCCTGCTAATTCCCTTCGGATTCCGGACAATCTTCTAACCGGCATTTCAGAAAAGTTACAGGAATTACAGGAATTTTGCAGCCCTATTGGCCTCTCACCCGCTCTCTGTGTCTACAGACGTCTGGTCGTATTTCAGCTGGTGTCCTCTCTCTGTGTGTGTGTCTTCAGATCTCCAACATGGGAGACCGGGTGGCAGAGTGCCAGCTGGAGACCCACAACAGGAAGATGGTCACCTTTAAGTTCGACCTGGATGGAGATAACCCTGAAGAGATCGCACGGATCATGGTAAGGATGATAAGAAACAAAAAAGCACTGATCTGAGTTGTATTGATCTCTTCCCCCAGGTCTCTGTAATTGTCAAGAGTAAAGAAATTAGATGTATTTGTTTTGTAGCTCCACGGGTCTCTTTCCACAGGTGGAAATGTGGATTTGATAGGCATGAGTTTTTGTATTATTGTAGTTAAATGTATATCCTTCTCTCAGGTCCTGAGTAAGTTTATCCTGGAGAGCGAACGCAAGTCGTTCATCGAGCAGGTCCGGGAGGTCATCGAAATGCCGGGCGATAAAGGAGAGGGCATGAAGGAAGGCTGTGCTCAACCGCCCTTCACTCAGGTAACATACTACACTACCCACCCACTAACTCCTAGGCAGCCTTTAGTTGACATGGTGTTGTCCTTCTCTCTCCACAGATTGTGGTAGATGACCCCTTACAGCAGCGTGACAAGCCCACTCCTCTGTCTGGTAAACATGCACCTACACATTTACTATCTCTACTGAATTATGATTGTCTGGGCTCCACCTCTTCACCCCTCACCTCTCACCCCTGTTGCCTAGGCGTTGCAGCTCAGGTGGTCCACTCTGCAGGCCGGAGGTTCATCGTCAGCCCTGTCCCAGAGTCCCGTTTGAGAGAGCAGTTTTTCGGCCCTCCCTCGGCTAACACCTCATTTGGGGACGAGCCCCATCCAGGTGAGAATGACTGGAATCTCTGGGCCATAGAGTGCAACCAGAACTCACATATAGAATGTTAGAACTCTTGTGTTCCAAACATGTGCCCCACTTCCAACCTTGGCATGTTTGAGAACTCTAAAACATGTTGCTTGATGCATTTACCAACATTAGTGTGTTTGACGTCATGATGATAAATGACTTGTTGTAAGTGCCCAGGTTATGTAAGTGACTCCTCTCTCTGTGTACCTCCCCGCTGCCCCAGTGAGTCTGGGCCTGTCCCTGTCTGCCCCCTCAAGCCGCCTCCAGCAGGCCTTCACTGAGATGAGGGAGACGCATGGGGAGAGACGAGGCACCAGCACAGTCCCCTCCTCCCAGGCTGGTCTGCACCCGACCACCACCCTGCCTCATGTCTCTGTCATCCCCTCTGGGTCCTCCTCTCTTCCCCCCTCCACATGCCAAGTTTCAAACGGGAGGGGGTCTCCAACCCAAGTTTCAGCACCTGCTACCAGTGAGCTAATCCCACACCCCCAGCCTGGCTGCCAAGCTGCCCCCTCTCAACCTGCTCCTGCCCAAATCACATTCCCCCCTTCAGCTGCTCTCCAGGCCACCTCGTCCTCTTTCCCCCCAGCCTCTGCTGATCAGATGGGCAGCAGCTCTGCCCCAGTCTCTGGAGCTCCACCCAGTAACTCTGGGACTGTGACCAGCTCAGAGCAGCACCCTGTTCCTGTCCTGTCCTCTCAGCCTATCCCTGTGTCCATTCCTGTCACTCAGCCCACCTCCTCCCAGTCTCAGCCTGTCCCTACCTTTGTCCCTGTAGCACAGCCTGCAATGGCCCCCACCCATCTTCCACTCTCTACCCTGCCCTCCCAACCGTCCCAGCTGCAGCCAGGGGACCCTGATGGGGGAGAGTCCCAGTCCAAGGCCCCTGGTATAGATGACATCCATGCCCTAGAAAAGAAGCTGCGCTCCCTCTTTAAGGACTCCACCTCCGCTGACACTGGCAACCCTGAGACCACCTCTTCCTCCACAGAGACCATCTCCCCTCATCTGGCAGCCCTGGTGCCTTCCTACAACCTGTCCCTCACTTCAGGGGAACAGGGAGCCCCGGGCCCCCCCAACCCAGGACAGGGCCTCACACCAGCGGAACATGCACAGATCCATCCAGAAAAGCATGGCCAAGCCATCAGAGCGCAGGTACAGTAGAGGGAACTCTGATTGTCCAGTGACTGATAAGATATGATATTTGTACTAAATGCTTTTTTCAGTTGTAACTTGAGAGGTTTTCTCCTACCTTGATAATAATGATTACATCTTTGTGTGTGTGTGTCGTATGTATCCTGGTGTCTCTGAGCAGGCAGGCACCCCTACCTTTGAGCAATTGCCTCCATTCCCAGTACCAAACCAGGTTAGTCCTCTTTTCAGAACTTGTCCCCTTGAGAAGTTTTAAGTTATGTACTGTAATGTTTAGTTTTGTAGATGTGTGGAATAGGTGAATGTCATCTTTGAGTGGTGTGTCTAGAGTTTTTATAAAAAATAACAAATAAATGTTATTTCACCTTTATTTAACCAGGTAGGCCAGTTGAGAACAAGTTCTCTTTTACAACTGCGACCTGGCCAAGATAAAGCAAAGCAGTTCGACACAAACAACGACAGAGTTACACATTACACACAGAGTTGTGCTTGTTCTGTTGTGTTATCTTACCTATATTAGTTGCGTTAGTTATTTTGAATGTTTTCTGAGTGAGTTGTGTTGGTATGTTTGTTGCTGACATGTCTCGTGTGTGTGTCCAGTCGCAGCAGCCTCTTGGTAGTCTGGACGGCCAGCTGAGGAGAGCTGTGAGCCCTGAGACCATTCCAGGGAGCATTAGAGCAGCAACGCCCTCCACAGGGGTCGTCAAACTGGGACGCTTCCAGGTCTCAGAAGCTGGCGCCGGCAGCACTCCTGACCCCTCTACCATCGCCTCCTCTTCCTCCCTCACACCCTCTTCGTCCTCCTCTTCTTCCTCATCTTCCTCCTTTTCCAGCCCAGAGAACACCCTCCACCGCTCCTCCTCCCTCTCCAAAGGAGTCTGGAGTGGAGACTCCGTAGATGGGCTCACTTCTCACTTCCAGACGCAGCCCGCCACCATCGGACGCTTTCAGGTGACTGCCAGTGTCACACCCAGCCCCAACTCTGTCTCCAAAGTGGGCCGTTTTTCAGTGACGCCAGCTGCAGCCAATACCACGGCTCCTTCGGGATTTAGCTCCTCCCATCAGAACGGCCCTTCCTCTTCAACAACTTCTGACCCCTGTAGCTCCGCCTCCGCAGGGAACAGAGGTTTGTTTAATCATTACATGACCAGCGACAACGAGGACGACTCTGGGCCAGAGGACGAGGCCTTTGAAAGGGAAGTCAGCCACCTCCGAGAGAAGTATGTTACCTTCACTCCTCCAAGATGTAACCTGTTTGTTTGTTTGCTGTTTTGGGCAATATTTCTCTTTTATATGATTTTAAATTTCAATGGGATCACTTACTAGTGGTGTAAGAGAGACGTGATGACTGTTGTACTGTATTTGTTACAACCCTGCCTCACTCTGCCCTCCTCCTCTCTTCCTCCTTCCCTCCACAGACATATGATAGAGAGCCAGACCCTCCACTCCCGTCACAAGGAGGAAATCGATGCTCTGTTCACCAGGCTGGGTAAACCTCGTCCCTCGGCTGTCCTCTCCCCCTCTGTGGCCATGGCCGGGGGCAGACGCAGGGCCAAGACCAAGGCCAGCAAATCAGCCCGCAGCAGCACCCAGCCCGGTCCCTTGCACACAGGTAACACGAGTTGTGATTGGTCAGTCCAGCTGTCTGTATCTAGTGAGGGACTATCTGCACACTGCTGAATGGAAATTAATTTACAAATGTTTGACTGCAAGCAACGAGTAATCGGTCAATATTAAAGGGTAGAGACTGCTAGCTTAGAAGGGGTAATGTGATCAGGTGTTTCTCTCCACTCCTTTCTGTGGTTGATGTTGGTGTGTGTGTGTTTAGGAGCCCAAGTCACAGGCCAGATCTCCCCAGAGTCCTCCTCTAAGCAGTCATCTCGCCCCACGGCAGGGCTCTCTGAGCCAGGCAGCCGGACCTCCTCCCAGAATCTCAAACTCTCCCCCTCCTTGCCCAGCCTCAGCACCTCCACCATGGGTAAGCAAACCCAGCGGCACTCCTATTGTCTATGCTCCTTCACCACATGTTTTAGAAAGACAAACCCACATAATATTCATCAAACCAAGAGATGATACATCTCCAGAAGAGAAGCCAAACATGATTTGAGAAACGAGTTGGCTTCCCAGGTTGAACTCGTCTCTGTGTGTCTTCCAGGAGTGAGTGGGACCAGTTCAGACAGTGGAGCGAACACCAGCCGGTGCCAGCCGTCAGGCCCCAACATGGCCCCGGCTGTAACACAGAGTCGCAAGGGCACATTCACAGACGACCTGCACCTGCTAGTTGACAACTGGGCCCGAGACGCCATCAGCCTCTCCCACGGCAAGAAAGGACCCAAGGGGACAGCCCAGGGACCCGGACACGACGTAAGGCCTCATGACTCAGTCTAAAGACCAGCCATAATCTGCCAATCTATGTTTTTAGCTCTATTTTACATGAGGTTTGCTTTTTTTTGCTCTCTTAATAGTGTTTTTTATCTAACTAACTTCCCCTTATTCCTCTCCTTCTCTCCTGTCCCCTCTTCCTAACTACAGATCCCTCTACATATCCCTCCTCAAGCCAACATGGGCCGAAAGTTTTCTGCCCCTGGCCACCTCTGCCCTACTACCCACCCCTCCACCAACCCCTCCATCCCCCTCTGCCCGCGTCAGGGCTCTCTGGGCACCGCTGCCCAGGTGTTCGGCTACGGCCCATCCACCTACAGCACCCCCCAGTGGGCAGGACCTACAGGTCCCTGTCAGGTGGGCCTCCTAGTCTCCACCCAGCCGCAGGCCCAGTACCAGCCCCAAGCCCCCTCCTCGGCCTCAGCCCCCCTTCAGCAGGCATTCCACGCGGGAGCCACTCAGAAACCTGTCAGCAACCCTGGAGGCCCCAACCTGAGGCCCACGTAGCCTGGACCTGGGTTAGTCAGGCTGGACTGAGGGCAGGGAGGAAGAGCGCTATAGGACAACTACTAGCACTCTGGTGTTTTGTTCTGTTTCGCTTATTGGTGAGGTGGAAAAAAAGAAGAGGAGACTATGGTCCTGTCAGATGAAAAAAGAGGTCTGTCTGTTGGTTGGAGGGAGATTTCAATACATACCCATAGCACACCAATCACACCTTCACCCCTACCAGGGCCCAGTCTTTTCTGCCAATGGCTGTGGAAGCGGGCTGTGACATTTAGGTTTGTCCAATGAAAGCCATTGACCCAAGAGCACAAACGGCAACGGCCAGAGACGTCTGTTGAAAGCACCATTGTGACCATTCCCTTGAAGGAGAGGATAGGGCGGGGCAACTCTTAATCACTTCTTGACTGTAACTGGCCTTGAGCTTAACTAGGACAGAATTTAGAAGATGGAGAGAAACTCCACCAACACACACGCACCTCCTAGCCCTACTGTCATTGGCTGAGATTCGGGGGTGTTGAATGTTATGGGAAGCTGTCTTGGTGAGAAACGGATGAATTGTGGGTATCAAGTTTGTATAAAGAAAGTCGAGAGAGACACAGTATGTAGAGAAGGAAAGAAGAGGTGGAATGAGAGTGAATGGAAGCCGGTAAGGTTTTACTGGATAGTGGTTACCCATATCATCGCCATACAGTAAGATGCAATAATAGCATTGTGGGGAAAGGAGTGAGTCCCTGGCCCAGTGTAACAGTGGCCTTCAACCCCTAAATGCATGTGCACATTTTCTTTGTATAACAAATATTTCTTGTCCTAGGTTATGATTCCATGGTTATATTTGATTATCTGTCCCTCTGAGATGTTGTGCCTGACTGAGGGTGTTACTTTCTTATTTGAGACCTGTTAGCGTGAGTTAAGTAACAGACCTGTCTGTAGATAGTTTATCATTATCTACTTCCTGTCATGTCCATGCTTTTGGATTTAGCCTGACTATCCATGAGTGATTTTGGTTTACGCTTTAGAGACTGGTTAGGCTTATCAACTGTTTGAGTGGTTTAAGTTGTAGGCTTCAGCAACTGTGACAATTTGGTTTGGGGTTTTAGACTTTAGCAACTGTGTCGGTTGTCTCACCTCACCACCTGGTGTACTGTAGTCACTCTGATAAGCAAGGCTATGGCCCTCAGTACATTCCTGAGACTATCTATAGATACTACTGGTATATTATCTAGCAGTGAACGGGGCATGATGTTCACACAGACCTTAGAAATGTAAACTTTTCACAAATCTATCCAACCTTATTTCCTGTTGTCGTCATATTTCAAAATCATGACAAATTGTCTGGGGTTCCCTTTCTGTGGTTTATTTTGTGTGTATATTTAAATACAAATACAAGATGCTCTCTATGGACCTGTATTCAGCCATCAGATTTTGATATTTCACTAACTTAAGTGTTGTTGAACAACATGTAGTTAAAGGAATATAACGTGCAATTGCAGGGTTATTATTGGTATTGTATTCCGTAACAGCAGAGTAGTCCTGTGCTTCTTCAGCTCTTATCATACACCACCCTGTCTTTTTTTGTTTTACTGTGTGTATATGTCTATACATGCAAGGTACATGTGTTGCATTTAAATAATGATTCCATATAATGCTCATCGCCATAGAGTACTATGTCTTGCGATTTACCCACCCCCACACAGTACACACACGGACAGCCCTGTAAACTTTCAGAACTCTTTAGTGCTTCGCATCCTCACTGAGACATTCCACCATAATGACCGAGCCCTACTGTTCTTTCTGATGGACTAGAGTCCAGTGACTGAAAGACCAGTTAACTGCCGACATGTGAGATCCCTCAAACGTCCATAGACATCGGTAAATGTTTCATTTGAAAGTTAGACGTAACTAAAGAAGTCTGTCAGAAGAGGCAGGTGAGTCTTATAACACAGGACTGACTCATGTAAAGCAGAGCTGTGGTCACCAAAACCAGCATTTGTGTTTGTTAGTTATTGAAAAAGGGTATGATTTGTCTAAGTGGGTCGTCTGAATGAACGTAATCAGTACAGTATTGCATAGCAGCACTTGTTTTCAACAGATGAGCAAACTAAACTGTTGTCTGGTGTTTTTTCTCTCCATTGGCACCATTCTCTTGCTTCTTTTCCACCTTACGTGATGAGTGCCATTCCCCTCAATACAGTGACCTCACCCACTCCTGGTTTGAACTACTACTTTAACTTCTCTAGAGAATAATAAGTTACTGCAATGCAGAATATGCAAGGTTTAATAGGGACCAAGGGGGAATGTTTTCATGCCGATGGTTGTTACTTAGTGTTTTTGATATTGGGAAAACTGAAATCCTGCTTTTTTTCTAGTCCATACAAAGTGCCGATCTTGAATTGCTCATGTGTCAATGTATCTCGATATAATATTGGCATCTGTTTCCTGAATTCTAACTGGTTTTAGACCTTTGGCTTACCTACAACAACCCACTGTACAGCACAAGCTACTAATCACCCAATTATCCACAAGTGGTGAAAAGATTCTATAATTCTGTCTCCTTAGGCTACTGACATTTATTTCATGTTGTACTCGTCCCTATTTTCTCTTGCTCTAAGGACCAGCCTACTCTATGGTTGTTTTTTCACATTGTACAAAAATAAATAAATGCAACTGAAATCATATTGCTTCATCTTTTACATGCACCAAGTAGACCTATTTCTACCAATGAGGTTGGTGTGGCCAGGAACATGATATTCAGAACAAAGGTTACAAGTCAGAGAATAGTCCAGTTTTTTGAAAGGCAAACAGAAATCCCTCATTTTATTTACAAAAACCATAAACAATTCTTTACATTTAGCAGCAAGAAGAGATGCCCATATACTAAACATATCAATTAAAATAAAATACAAATGAAGACTTGTTGGTAAAATGGCTTTTAGGTAAGTGAAAAAGCCTTTTCTCAAGTGTCCAGCTTGCGTTTCTTCATGTACTGTCCTTGTCTAGATGGACTGAATGCCTCACCTGTGACAAGAAAAGGCCATTAATAATCTAGAAAATGCTGTACCAATAACAAGAATGTTTCTCAAACTGGTTAAATTGAAGGTACTTTACTTTGCTAGAATACCTGATTCAGCTAATCAAGGTGTTGATGAATCGGATGTGTTAGTTAAGGTCAAACAAAACGCAGCATGCCCAGTAGTCCCCCAGGACCAGGGTTAATGATGTCCACTGTTTTAAAGCAGCTCATTCATTACCCAGTCTCACCTGTCCTGTCAGATGTCCTAAGGTGCTGGTTGTGATACTGGGGTTGGTTTCCCCCCTGTACTTGGCCGTGTGGTGGGGGCTCGTGGGGCCTGACGGGGGGTCGTAGGGATGGTGAAGCCCCTCTCTGAGGGGTCTTACTGCGGGTCAGCATTTGGTGACTACCCCCTGGCGTGCTGGGTCGTAACGAGGATGATGTTGATGAAGGTCCACCTGCTGGGGCCTCCAACTCCTGGATGCCGTCAAGAGTGAAGTCCCACAGCTCTGGGTTATCTTGGGGGAATGATGACAAGTGTTAACAAATATCCAGTATATTTGTCACACTATGGGGATTTTATAGCCCCTAGAACAACAGTAACAACTAGAAGCAGCCACAGTATTCAGGTACACATGAAACAGACGCCAGCATATGGAGGTAGATTTCCGCAAGACATTGTAGATATGTGTAATCTGAATCATTTTCAGAGTAGTTCCCATTCTTTCTACTTGAGCCCCCTGGTGGTGGTTTACGGTACTGGCAAGATACTCATCCCTGCTGCAGGGTTCTTTGTGTCCACTAGGTGTGCTGTAAGCCATGGTGGTCTTTGTCCCTGGTCAGGGGTGCTAAACCTACCTGGAAGGAGAGAGGTATCCCATTCCCAAAGAGCATGGCAACACTAGTACAAGATGAACAACCACAGTCAAAGAACATGGCTAACAGACAAACGCCATACTGCATTAAAACAGAACTTAGACATTTCTTGCTAACACATTTTATGGTCCTCCAGTGCACGACTTGGACTGAAATGGGTACCGGCACTGTTTATATTTTAGGTGCCGGTACTCAGCTCCGGTGAGCTCCTGCCCAAGTCAAGCACCGGTCCTCCAAAATATTGTTTTTTCTTGCTTGCTTATTGTCTTACCATGAGCTCCACTGGGTGCCTGTGCAATAGCTGTGTCTGGGCCCTCTGTCTTGAGCTGGAGCAGAGGTTGTCCCTGCAGGAGCTTTTTCGCCTCCATCTCCTGGCGGAACTTCTGCTGCAGCTGCTGCTGCTTGAGCTTCCTCTGCTGCTTGGGGTCTGTGTGGGCGTCAGAGAGACAGAGGTCCTCCACATCTGATAAAGACCTGAAGGAGGGAGGACGTGAGGGATAGAGAGGATAAGACAAAGAAAGAGAACAGAGGTAAGAGTGTGGGTACAGGGAGGAAATTTAGAGACAGACACCTGTAATAAAACCAATACACAAGAAAGGTTTGACAGTTAGTCATCTGGCTGTTGCTCACCTGACAAGATTACAGCGCTTGTTCTCACTGTCTGAGGGGGCTACTGGTCCAGAGGCAGCAGTAGGGGTGTGTGAGAGAAAGGTCCTGGCTCCCCCTCTGTCCCCGTGCTCCCCTGGGGGAGCCTGGTTGTGGGCCCTGGGCTGCTCCAGTGGTGCCCTCCCTGACCCAGGCCCAGCACTCTCCCACCGGGCCAAGCTAGACAGCCGGGCCTTCTCCACTGATGGCTCATTGTCAGAACGCTTGGTCTGGGCTGGGTCCAGAGGGGGAGCAGGCTGGGAGAGACAGAGACAGTGAACACTGGAAAGGGTGGATGGATGTAAATGACAGTCGACAGGAACAGTATCTAACCTGTTTAGGGATCTTGTTGATGGATATGAGGTACTCTTTATTCATGATACAGTTCCCAAGGGCGTTTCCAAAACATCTGGAAAGATGGGGGATCAAATATCAGAACTACAACAAACTCAGACACCAACACACGCACAGTAAAAAGTAGTTTGTGGTACAGTGCCTTGCGAAAGTATTCGGCCCTCTTGAACTTTGCGACCTTTTGCCACATTTCAGGCTTCAAACATAAAGATATAAAACTATTTTTTTGTGAAGAATCAACAAGTGGGACACAATCATGAAGTGGAACGACATTTATTGGATATATCAAACTTTTTTAACAAATCAAAAACTGAAAAATTGGGCGTGCAAAATTATTCAGCCCCCTTAAGTTAATACTTTGTAGCGCCACCTTTTGCTGCGATTACAGGTGTAAGTCGCTTGGGGTAATGTCTATCAGTTTTGCACATCGAGAGACTGAAATGTTTTCCCATTCCTCCTTGCAAAACAGCTCGAGCTCAGTGAGGTTGGATGGAGAGCATTTGTGAACAGCAGTTTTCAGTTCTTTCCACAGATTCTCGATTGGATTCAGGTCTGGACTTTGACTTGGCCATTCTAACACCTGGATATGTTTATTTTTGAACCATTCCATTGTAGATTTTGCTTTATGTTTTGGATCATTGTCTTGTTGGAAGACAAATCTCCGTCCCAGTCTCAGGTCTTTTGCAGACTCCATCAGGCTTTCTTCCAGAATGGTCCTGTATTTGGCTCCATCCATCTTCCCATCAATTTTAACCATCTTCCCTGTCCCTGCTAAAGAGAAGCAGGCCCAAACCATGATGCTGCCACCACCATGTTTGAGTGGGGATGGTGTGTTCAGGGTGATGAGCTGTGTTGCTTTTACGCCAAACATAACGTTTTGCATTGTTGCCAAAAAGTTCAATTTTGGTTTCATCTGACCAGAGCACCTTCTTCCACATGTTTGGTGTGTCTCCCAGGTGGCTTGTGGCAAACTTTAAACAACACTTTTTATGGATATCTTTAAGAAATGGCTTTCTTCTTGCCACTCTTCCATAAAGGCCAGATTTGTGCAATATACGACTGATTGTTGTCCTATGGACAGAGTCTCCCACCACAGCTGTAGATCTCTGCAGTTCATCCAGAGTGATCATGGGCCTCTTGGCTGCATCTCTGATCAGTCTTCTCCTTGTATGAGCTGAAAGTTTAGAGGGACGGCCAGGTCTTGGTAGATTTGCAGTGGTCTGATACTCCTTCCATTTCAATATTATCGCTTGCACAGTGCTCCTTGGGATGTTTAAAGCTTGGGAAATCTTTTTGTATCCAAATCCGGCTTTAAACTTCTTCACAACAGTATCTCGGACCTGCCTGGTGTGTTCCTTGTTCTTCATCTCTGCGCTTTTAACGGACCTCTGAGACTATCACAGTGCAGGTGCATTTATATGGAGACTTGATTACACACAGGTGGATTGTATTTATCATCATTAGTCATTTAGGTCAACATTGGATCATTCAGAGATCCTCACTGAACTTCTGGAGAGAGTTTGCTGCACTGAAAGTAAAGGGGCTGAATAATTTTGCACGCCCAATTTTTCAGTTTTTGATTTGTTAAAAAAGTTAGAAATATCCAATAAATGTCGTTCCACTTCATGATTGTGTCCCACTTGTTGTTGATTCTTCACAAAAAATAGTTTTATATCTTTATGTTTGAAGCCTGAAATGTGGCCAAAGGTCGCAAAGTTCAAGGGGGCCGAATACTTTCGCAAGGCACTGTACATTAAGTGTAGTGTCTCCCCCTGTACTTGAGTGCTCTCTTCAGTCCATCAGTGACCGCCTCTTTCCTGGCCTTCTCCAGTGACAGGGCTTTGGACTTTTGTCCCTCGCTCACCCCGTAGCCAACGTCCTCATGGAACGACCCGTCCTATGGGGAGAGAGACACACCAAACACACTTAGTAATACAGTAAGTGTGTGAAATACATTATAGTAAAAAGCGTGTGTTGACACACCCAAAATTGTAGCGATGCTAACAGAGAGTAAACGGTATTAAAAAAACGAAAGTTGTACATATGCTACTATAGACACTGAGTGTACAACACATTAAGGACACTTGCTCTTTCCATGACATAAGACTGACCAGGTGAATCCAGGTAAAAGCTATGATCCCTTATCGATGTCACTTGTTAAATCCACTTCAATCCGTGTAGATGAAGAGGAGACCGGTTCAAGAAGGATTTTTAAGCCTTGAGGCATGGATTGTGTGTGCGCGCGCACCATTCAGAGGGTGAACGGGCAAGACAAAAGATTTAAGTGCCTTTGAAAGGGGTATGGTAGTAGGTGCCAAGCGCACCGATTTGTGTCAAGAAATGCAACGCAGAGAGGGTTTTCCACACTCAACAGTTTCCCGTGTGTATCAAGAATGGTCCACCACCCAAAGGACAACCAGCCAACTTGACACAACTGTGGGAAGCATTGGAGTCAACATGGGCCAGCATCCCCGTGGAACACTTGACACCTTGTAGAGTCCATGCCCCAACAAACTGAGGCAGTTCTGATGGCAAAAGGGGTGGGGGGGTTGAAACTCAAAATTAGAAGGTGTCAATGTTTTATACACTCAGTGTATGTACTACTATATACAGTGGGGCAAAAAAGTATTTAGTCAGCCACCAATTGTGCAAGTTCTCCCACTTAAGAAGATGAGAGAGGCCTGTAATTTTCATCATAGGTACACTTCAACTATGACAGACAAAATGAGAGAGAAAAATCCAGAAAATCACATTGTAGGATTTTTTATTAATTTATTTGCAAATGATGGTGGAAAATAAGTATTTGGTCAATAACAAAAGTTTCTCAATACTTTGTTATATACCCTTTGTTGGCAATGACAGAGGTCAAACGTTTTCTGTAAGTCTTCACAAGGTTTTCACACACTGTTGCTGGTATTTTGGCCCATTCCTCCATACAGATCTCCTCTAGAGCAGTGATGTTTTGGGGCTGTTGCTGGGCAACACGGACTTTCAACTCACTCCAAAGATTTTCTATGGGGTTGAGATCTGGAGACTGGCTAGGCCACTCCAGGACCTTGAAATGCTTCTTACGAAGCCACTCCTTCGTTGCCCGGGCGGTGTGTTTGGGATCGTCATGCTGAAAGACCCAGCCACGTTTCATCTTCAATGCCCTTGCTGATGGAAGGAGATTTTCACTCAAAATCTCACGATACATGGCCCCATTCATTCTTTCCTTTACACGGATCAGTCGTCCTGGTCCCTTTGCAGAAAAACAGCCCCAAAGCATGATGTTTCCACCCCCATGCTTCACAGTAGGTATGGTGTTCTTTGGATGCAACTCAGCATTCTTTGTCCTCCAAACACGAAGAGTTGAGTTTTTACCAAAAAGTTATATTTTGGTTTAATCTGACCATATGACATTCTCCCAATCTTCTTCTGGATCATCCAAATGCTCTCTAGCAAACTTCAGACGGGCCTGGACATGTAATGGCTTAAGCAGGGGGACACGTCTGGCACTGCAGGACTTGAGTTCCTGGCGGCGTAGTGTGTTACTGATGGTAGGCTTTGTTACTTTGGTCCCAGCTCTCTGCAGGTCATTCACTAGGTCCCCCGGTGTGGTTCTGGGATTTTTGCTCACCATTCTTGTGATCATTTTGACCCCACGGGGTGAGATCTTGCGTGGAGCCCCAGATCAAGGGAGATTATCAGTGGTCATGTATGTATTCCATTTCCTAATAATTGCTCCCACAGTTGATTTCTTCAAACCAAGCTGCTTACCTATTGCAGATTCAGTCTTCCCAGCCTGGTGCAGGTCTACAATTTTGTTTCTTGTGTCCTTTGACAGCTCTTTGGTCTTGGCCATAGTGGAGTTTGGAGTGTGACTGTTTGAGGTTGTGGACAGGTGTCTTTTATACGGATACAAGTTCAAACAGGTGCCATTAATACAGGTAACGAGTGGAGGACAGAGAAGAAGAAGTTACAGGTCTGTGAGAGCCAGAAATCGTGCTCGTTTGTAGGTGACCAAATACTTCCTTTTCCACCATAATTTGCAAATAAATTCATTAAAAATCCTTCAATGTGATTTTCTGGATTTTTTAAAATTTTGTCTGTCATAGTTTAGTGTACCTATGATGAAAATTACAGGCCTCATCTTTTTAAGTGGGAGAACTTGCACAATTGGTGGCTGACTAAATACTTTTTTGCCCCACTGTATGTACTATAGATGCTCCCAACTATTTAATGGGTAAACCTAAAAACCAAATGTTGGCACCGCATTGCCGAACAACACACAACTCATTGCACCCTCCCTTGAAACACACTTCCAAAACTGGGAAGAGCCAACAGTGGCACTGTAGATTTTAAATAACAATGGTTGACTTCTCTGCCCATCACCCACCTTCAGTTGGACTTTGACAAACGCACTGACTCCAACGTAGAACCTCCCATTGATGAGGTCAACAAAGTCTGTGAGGGGACAGTCCGTTGCTGTGTTGTGACTGTGCATTACACTGACACATTCATATACAGTACCCAGTGGGTCATAAATAAATAATAAAGGTTACACTGAAGACAGAAGTAAGTTTCTAAATATACTGTTTAATAGCTAGCGATGCTCCAGCTCTCCTACCGACATTCTGCTGGGAGATGGAGTGAGACCAGCCGTTGTATCCAAACATCTCATTGGCCAGGCTGATCACACGGTGCCCCTCGATGTAACACACCTGCAACAAGAACAACACTGTCTTTAGTTCCAAGCGGGCGTTTTAGTGAGTAAAGGCTGATGATGAAGTGTGTACTTATTGGTTAGTTCTCTCTTGGGTGGATTAGGATGTAATTCGAAGTTGTTTTCAACAACAAAAGAGTTTGTGTGACTTGGCCTTGCCTTCTGGCCCCCTCCAGCCATTCTGGAGCTGATGTATTCAGGTCCCAGCTTCTGTCGCAGTGCATTCTGGACTGCCTGGTACTCCTCTGCAGTATAGTTATACTGGAAAGATAAAGTCTTGGTTGAGGTTTGCTTGCCATTTTAAAGCAAAAAGGTCAGTGTTCTACACTGTTTTTATCCATTTGGATGGATAAAAAAGTCTAAGGTATTTTCTATAGTCTAAAGAGTCCTTATCTTGCATCTTAAAAAGATACACTATGCAGAAATCACTCTGCCATTTCATGGTTACTAAAATTCTAAGTTTGCCTAATTTCAGTTTGTGACAAAACAAGCATAGTTAAATGATTATTTATAGTCTGCACTATCTAAACCACTGTGAAATATATTTTCCATAACCTAAAATATAGTACTTTCAGAAGTACTTTTAAAGTAAAAGCTGCTAAAACTAAACTTAATGGGAAGCATAGCAATAGTTCACAACAGATCTACAGCTTCTTAGACTTGCTTTCAATGAGAATGGCAGATCTCTATTTCTATGTGAATTTGGTAGGGTCACCCAAAAAGTGACATACTGCAGCTTTAACTGATCTGAAAACAAAGGATGGATGACGCATTCCCTTGTCCAGTTCTTTTCACATCAGTGTTTACATGAAAGGATAGAGGATTTGGAGCCACTTTAGACTACTGAGATGCACCACAAACCTACCTGCCCGAAGCGCGTGTTGAATGCTTGGCTGCTCTTGTCCTCCTCTGTATCATGGTGCATATTTTCAGTCTCCAGTTTATCAATACTGTGGCAGGTGCTGCAAAAAGTGTATGACAGTCAATCAAGTCCTAACCGGTTGCATGAAGGCCTGGTATGGGAATTATTCCATCAACGACTGCAAGGTCCTCCAGCGGGTGGTGAAGACGGCCCAGTACATCACTGGGACCGTGCTCTCACCCATCTAGGACATCTCCTCGAAATGGTGGCTGTAAAAGGCCCGCAGCATCATAAAGGACCCACGGCCACAAGCTGACAGTCTCTAAGCATTAAATTGTGGGGGGAGAACGGCTCATAATAATCAAATAAATAATCAAACAGGTGGAAACCATTTGTTTCATACCATTCCACTAATAACGGCCCAGCCATTGTTTTTATTTAACCTTTATTTAACTAGGAAAGACAGCGAAGAACAAATTCTTAATTACAAAGACGGGGAACAGTGGGCTAACTTGTTCAGGGTCAGAACGACAGATCTTTACGTGGTCAGCTCGGGGTTTCAGTTACTGGCCCAATGCTCTAACCACTAGGCTACCTGCCGCCCCTTAAAGATGCACTACCACGAGCCCGTCCTTCCCAATTATGGTGCCACCAACCTCCTGTGCTTCCTGTATTAACATTATAGCTATTTGTGGTTAAATGTGTATTCTATTCTTACTGAGCCAGTTACTTTGTTCGTATTGTTATACATGTGTTTCTTACTGTTAGTGTCGAGAATGACCCTGCAAGTAAGCGTTTCGCTGGACGGTGTATGCCATGTGTATCCAGTACATACGACTAATAAAACGTATCCAGCTGTATTACTGTCCAAAAAGGCAACGTACCGTTAGAAAATGTAAATGCTGACATAACGAAGTGCGCAGTTTGCAAAACTAACTCGATACTTTGACCTTAATAAGCAAGCATTTCGCTACACTCGCAATAACACCTTCTAACCATGTTGTGTATGTGACCAATACAATTTGATTTGAATAGTTACAATGTAGCTATCGCTTTGACACAAACTGCTCATTTCTGGAACGTGTCTAGCTAGCTAACGTTAACTAGTTGGCTCGCTATAACTAATTGGCTAGCAGTTGTTTTGGCATACATTGGCCGATGAAAAATTAGCTAGCTATGAGGTGAAGCTGTATTATTCACAAACGTTGGAAAGTTAAGACATGTTCCGTAAATTACCTTAGTTTAGAGCGTGTTTAACTTATAGCTAGCTACAAAATATTGTATTTCCCGCTTGCCCCTGAGTCGACGTTTGAGTGACGCATCTTCTTCTTCTTTAAGGTTTTATGGCAGACTACAACCTATTGGTGTATTGCCGCCACCTACTGTATGGGGTGGTAAAACAACCACCTCACTCCTGCTCAGGCGCCTGTGAAGACAGAGCATTCATCTACAAGTCTCCTTGTAATGTCTCTGCTGTAGAATCTGAGTCCCAAAAAACGCTCAGCCGCACTCACAACAATGACTATTCTTTCTGATTTCCTCTCTGGTTGCGCGGGACAGTTTATAACCAATGTAATAAATGCTACAAAGTCCAAATTCATAACATGCAACATATCAGGATCCCTCTGTTGACAAGGAACATCATCTGGTGTCTCTACTCCTACTACCATTACTTCTTTAACGTCACTCCACTCTTCTCACCACCTCTGGACAGGACACATGATGGACAGCCCTTATTCTTGCCAGCTGCGTCTCCTTCACCCTAACAGGGCACTACAGAAATTCAGGTGCACAATTGCAGCATACGATACTCCTCTCATCTACATACACTTGACACATGGCCAAATATTCATTTTTTCACATTGCATGGGTTTGGTCATGACTGCTCTCACAGGGTATCTCATAAAATCAAAATACACGTGCACACACAAGACACACAAATCCACTTCATCTGCTGTAATAGCAAACTGTTCAAATGGTTATTGTATCTTCAATTTGTCTCCATGTTGCGTGTCGACAAAAAAATTTAGACAAAAAAAATGTACTCTACAAACCGCCATTACCCGTCCCGAATTTTACCCTAGCCAAACCCCCCGCTTGGTTCATTTGTCGTACGCGAGTTAAGTGGGTTTGTACAGTATTTTTAAGGATGTTAGGATTTGTGCATTCATGTCCTAAATGAATCATCATCATCATTAATTCATATGTCATTGTTTTCAGTCACATAGATAGCTGTATATGTGAAAAATAAATAACCTCAACCTTTGTCAAAATAAAAATATTTATAATCGCAGTTTCTCGCCCAACCTTGTGCCAACCCTGACTGGCTGCACTAAAGTGGCCCCCGTCATTCGTGTCATGATGATGTGACAGATGGCACAGAGGAGAGCCCTCTCTGCTGTGCTTAAACTGGGTGAGATTGGGGTCAATGCTGGATATAGAGCAGCATGTTTCTAACCTCATTAGTCAGGACATTATGGGGAGATAGTGGTCATAATCAAAATGTGAATTGCACATTACATCTAGGCTACAGAAGCCCACAAGAATGTAGCCTGATAGCCAAGAGAATCTTGCCGTGTGTGTGTGTGTGTGTGTGTGTGTGTGTGTGTGTGTGTGTGTGTGTGTGTGTGTGTGTGTGTGTGTGTGTGTGTGTGTGTGTGTGTGTGTGTGTGTGTGTGTGTGTGTGTGTGTGTGTGTGTGTGTGTGTGTGTGTGTGTGTTGCGGACTCTTCAAACACAAATGCATCGTTTGTAAATTATGTCTGAGTGTTGGAGTGTGCCCCTGGCTATCCGTAAATTATAAGTAAATAAAAAATTGTCCCGTCTGATTTTCTTAATATAAGGAACTTGAAATGATGTATACTTTTATTTTTGAAACTTAAGCATATTTTAGCAATTACATTTACTTTTGATACTTAAGTATATTTAAAACCAAATACTTTGAATTTTACTCAGGTAGTGTTTTACTGAGTGACTTTCACTTTTACTTCCGTCATTTTCTATTAAGGTATCATGACTTTTACTCAAGTATGACAATTGGGTCCCTTTTCCACCCCTGGTAAATAGTTACAGCCTGTAACTGTGTAACTGGGAAAAATTATGTTACTAGTCTAATTCAAAACTATTCAGCTCTCCGGAAGGGTAATGTGAAGAGTGCTGTAAAATATAATATAAACATCTATAGGCCTAATTGAAATTGCGCATCCTGATCTTTCTTTTCCTTTTTACAACTTCCTTGCTTGAATGAGAATGTTTATCTCGTCCACCCTACAACACCAGACACCAAAACGCGCGTACACGCTCACATGCCGCTTTCAAGACAACTTATAACACGGGAAAGTCGGAAATGTCCAACTCGTTACCACTTGAAAAATGTCTGAATTTACCAATAGAAATTCTCTACGCAAAAAAAACGTATAGTTAAACCCGGAGATTCCGCGTTTCCGAGTTGTCTTGAAAGCACCAACAGACGCAAAACACGCAAGGCGTCTGGTCCAGTGGATCAGATCTCGTCAAAACAACACGGGGGCGAGCATGCATGCTCATAGAATGACTCCCGCAGCATAGGTCGCTGGCGCACCCCACATCTGCACCCCAATGGCTGTTTGGTCAGTGCAGACTGGGAATCAACAATGAGATAGACTATGGTGTTTATTGCTGATAGGCTATACATCAATGCTAGTGATCATCCATATATGATATCCATATCATTATATTATAAGCAACACGATCAGGAGAGAGAACGGTGAGTACGTAGCGTGCTATGGATGTGTGTGTACAGTGAACTTTGAATGATAGCCTACCGGGTAGGCTATTTATAGTCTAATTTTTAAGGTATGGGCGTCTGTTGATTGGGAAATCTAAGATAGTCTACTGTCGCATTGTTTACATGGGCTAGTTTGTTTGCATATCCTGTAGCACATGTTAAAGTTGTCTACTCCACGTACGCACTGTAATGTAGGCTACGTTCCTCCCTGTGACATGGCCATCGTGTTCTATGATGGGGATATATTTGGAATATATTTCCTTTGTGTAGGCTGTACACATCAAATATCGTATAAAGCAAGGATATTATTATGTAGTCTAGGGGTTCTCATAAATTAACGAGGTAAATGCCCTCGTTTTCAAATTAAAGCGATCGATCTCTAGATTGTTATGGAAGAAAGGGGACCTCAGCCGCTCCGCAAGAACAAATGCAGAATATCCAAATGAATACCCAGACTGGCGTGGCATGCGGGGCAGACAGTCCGAAGGGAGTGCGTGTGTGTGTGGAGTCTGCGTCTGCTCCAACGACCAGTTTACGCAGAGACAACAACACACGCCTGCCATACAAAGAGAATACACACCTGACATGTTCATAGTCTGACACACATTGCCCCAACCTCTGGACAGCCCCAGACGTGCTTGGATCCTCCTATTATTATTTATTAGATTCATCTGCATATTGTAATCTCCAGTCACAATTATTAGGCTACAGTATGACATTAAGTAAATGGTACCAATGGAAGTAGGATTTGTTAGTTGAGTGAATTACTTTTTTTTTTAATTGGGTTGTAGGCTCCTATTCAATCATTACAAAATTACTATGTCTTTTTTTTAGGAACTGTCGTTACAAATTGCAACAGCCCTATGTACCAATATCCTTTGTGCAGACACAACAGTGAGGCCTGGTTATTGTGTAGCATTAGACCTGTGTAATATTGGAAGAAATGTATCTCTAATTTCCTTTAGTCTCAGATATGCCCACTGCGTGACGTTTTTAGGACCAAAACAACTCTTTATTGCTACTCTTTGTTAAATGAACAGAGCGCCTAGAGTGTCGTTTTTACCAATAACCAGCTGATGGCGCCCTAGTATTATTTGTCACATCATTGGACGACACCTTGACATACTATCAATGGAATACACATCGCATGCAAAATATTGTAAACTAAAACTAACCCTTGTATTTCTATTGTGTGTGCATGCGTGTGTGTGTGCGTGCATGTAGACTGAATGAGTTTGAGTTAGCAGTGAGTTAGCCTTAAACACCCTTTTGATTTCAAAATACCACTGTTGTTACACTTCTCAAATGACAGGCTGCTACAGCAACAGTATCCAGTGATAGAGAGAACATCCAATACCAGGCTGTTCAGAGTTCACTGTGGTTTGGACTGCTCTCTCTCTCTTTCCATGTGCCCAATGTTTCCTGGTTGGCTAGCTGCTGTGACATAATAATAATCTATAAAATATAGAGCTGACAGACACAATCAATTTCCTATTCTGCATGATGAAGAGAAATGCCTGTTCTGTATATTACGGTTCTTTCTGAGCATTTGTCACTTTGAAACCTGAACCCAACCTGAATAATAAGACCCTGGTGAGTCAAGATTTTCTTGCAGTTAATTGTGTTGATGAATTTTATGTTGTTGTTTTCTCAATGTTTCTTTTGGCAGATGCTGGATGGACTCCGTCGGAGGCACAGCTCTCGCCCTTCCCCCCGACCCCTGTCACTCAACTTCACCACCTTCTCAGCCCCGCCCCCAAGCCCTGATATTGACAGCAATCATCATCCAATCAGAAGGTGAGGATCAACTCAAAGGATTAACATTCAAAATTTGCCTTCTAGTTAGCCCTCTTATGAGGTTGGTCATAAAGCTATAGCCAGTCTGAAATCAACCCCTAGCCCCATTCCTTATGTAGTGGATGGCAGATGGCGCTACAGAGAGTTGCCCTACAATCTGATTGGTACAACTACTATGGAACTAACTGGAAACTTGAAAGAAATTGATGGGTGTCATAGGGCAGAATTACATTGTGGTGGCATGTTATGGGTATGCTTGTCATCGGCAGGGACTGGGGGGTTTGATAGGATCAAAATCAATATGAAAGGAGCAAAGCCCAGGTTAGAGGAAAACCCACCTCAGTCTTCTGAAAACCTAACCTTGGGATAGTTTTATTTTTCACCGAGACAAGCACACAAATGTTAATGCCAAAGACACAACAGAATGGTTTTCCAAGACGTGTTGAGTGTTCCTGAGTGGTCTAGTCTCAGTCCTGACTTAAATTTGCTTGAAAATCTGAGACAAAGTTTGAATATTGCTGTCCATCAATGATTCCCAGCCAAATTTAACGAGGTTGAGCAATTTTTATAAAAACAATGGATATACACTACCGGTCAAACGTTTTAGAACACATACTCATTCAAGGTTTTTCTTTTCTTTTTACTATTTTCTACATTGTAGAATAATAGTGAAGCGCAGTGGAGACTTTTCCAATTTTGATATTTCAGTTTTATATTTTCTGAATTTGGAAAATGTTCTTGAACTTTCTTTTACTTTGACAATGTGGAGTAGGTTATGTAGATCTATAGGATAAATGTCACATTTAATCCCTTTTAGATCTAACTTTAAAGCAGCAAAATGTGAAAAAAGTTCAAGGGGGTGTAGATTTTCTTTAGACACTGTCATCAAATCAAATGTCATTTACAACAGGTGTAGACTTTACAGTGAAATGCTTATTTATGAGCCCATTCCCAACAGTGCAGAGCTAAAAAGTAAGACAACTAATTGATAAAAATAAAAGGAAATAACGAGACTGTACACAAGGAGTACTAGTACCGAGTAGGTGTGCAGGGGTACGAGGTTGTTGATGTAATTGAGGTAGTACATCATATACCTGTGGGTAGGGGTAAAAGTGACTTAGGCAATCAGGATATATAATAAACAGAATAGTAGCAGCGTATGTGAAAGTGTGTTTGTGTATGTAGGGTGTCAATATATATGTGTGTGTGTGTGTGTGTGTGAGCGAATGTAGTATGTGTGTGTGTGTTGGAGTGTCAGTGTAGTATGTGTGTATATGAGATAGAGAACGAAAGAGAGAAAGCCTCAACCAAAAAATGGAGCAAATTGGAACGATATCTGGCCCTAAACAGAGAGTACACAGTGGCAGAATACTTGACCACTGTGAAAGACCCACAATTAAGAAAATCCGTGACTATGTACAGAGTAGGTGAGCATAGCCTTGCTATTGAGTGAGGTTGCCATAGGCAGACCTGGCTCTCAAGAGAAGACAGGATATGTGCCCACTGTCCACAAAATTAGGTGGAAACTGAGCTGCACATCCTAACCTCCTGCCAAATGACTACATTAAATATGCATATTTCCCACAGATTACACAGACCCACAAAGAATTTGTGTAAATTGATAAACTCCCATATCTGTTAGGTGAAATACCACAATGTGAAATCACAGTAGCAAGATCTGTGGCCCGTTGACATGAGAAAAGGGCAACCAGTGGAGCACAAACAACATTATGAATACCACCAATATATATCTGTTTGTTTATCCCCCCCATTATTCGTGCTACAACTATTTGCACATTGCTAAAACACTGTAAATAGCTGATAATATAGCACTTGAAATGTCTTTATCTTTTTTAAATCTTTTTGAGTGCAATATTTACTGTTAAATTAGTTTCTTCTCACTTTTAATTATTTCACATGCTTTGGCAATGTAAACATATGTTTTGTATGCCAATAAAGCCCCTTTGAATTGAATTGAGAGAGAGAGAGAGTAAAGTCACACCATGGCCCACCCCTTGCAAAGGACAGCTCTGATAGCCCCTCCTTCCTCCTCTCTCTCTCTCTCGCACTCTCGCTCTCTCTTCTCCTCTCTCTCTCTTCTCCTCACTCTCTCATTCAGTCTTCTGCTCTGGTCTCTGCCTCGACCAGATGCCAGATGTCTCTCTTTCCCTCTTTCACATTGCACTCTTTCTTCTCTTCACTTCACATGCCCTCTCTCTACTCCCCTATTTTCATTCTTTTCTAGTATTTCAGTCTCTAGTCTTTGCTTTAGTTCAATACTTAGTGTGCCGTCTCTCTCTCTCTCCCTTCCTCTCTGCCTTTATGAGGACTCTACACAGGCTGAAGTTGATGAGCTCCCCCAGTCTCAGTGAACTGGGAAAGAGTGAGAAGGGATCACCGGAGGAGAGAGGAGAGAAACAGAAGAGGGCTGGGGCCAACGCTACCTGGAACAGGTATGCTGCAGCCTGACCATGCATGTAGTCTGTGCCTGTTACAGATGTAGGAACTTCATTTGATCACCCTCTTGCAGGATAACTTTACTCCAATGCAGGAATTGTAAAACATGTATTGTATTTTAAGTTTATAATTTCCACTTAGACATTTCAAATTTCCCTTACGAAAAATACATCAACCCCTACAATAATGTTTGTTAATTATAATCCATATAATAACTCACATTTGTTTTCCTGCTTTAGCAAACACGTTCAAATTAAAATTCTACATTTGTATGAATATGAACTATCATCTAATGGGTAAATGTAATCTAAACAGTACATGTTGATGTGTGTGTGTGTGTGTGTGTGTGTGTGTGTGTGTGTGTGTGTGTGTGTGTGTGTGTGTGTGTGTGTGTGTGTTCACTAGCATCCACAATGCTGTCATTGCCGTCTTCCAGAAGAAAGGTCTGTCTGACAATGAACTCTATGTCCTCAACGAAGGTGTCAGGTGAGTTCTAAACACTAACAAACACACACACACTGGTTTGCTAACATGGCATTTGTGTGTGTGTGTGTGTGTGTGTGTGTGTGTGTGTGTGTGTGTGTGTGTGTGTGTGTGTGTGTGTGTGTGTGTGTGTGTGTGTGTGTGTGTGAAGCCATGTGGCCTTGCCAGATGTCTCATTATCTTTCCAGACCTGACATTAGAGCCATCAGTTCTGTCATATCAGCCTCCATTATAGCCTATATCAGCCTCCATTATAGCCTAGTAAACAACTGAAATCACACGCATCACACACTTGGAGAGCCGAGTCAATCATAGGGTCTATTCCTAACACTGTTTCAACATGTACTTATACCACTGGAGACAAACATGAACAGTACGTTTAAAAGAGAAAGCTGGGTTGCACTTACCCAGATACCATGCAGTTATATGAGATGTACTGTACATTCCTTGGTGTGAATACATGTACCTACACAGTAATATACATGTACTTAACCAATAATATGCTATCATCTAATTTGACATAGTTGGTTTTGAAGCTTTTGCCTGTTTTGTGTTATCAGTGTATTGCACTAGTCAAATGTACCCTATAGCTCTAGTGGGTGAACTCCTGTCTTTGTTTACTCAGATACCTATTGAAAACCGAGCTGGGGTCGTTTTTCACAGAATACCTCCAGGTAAGTGATGGTTCTGTTAAATGGTGAAATAATATCATAGATAGATTGTTTCTGATTGCGCCATAATATCATTTTTTATCAAATATCAAGTTGTTTCATTGAACCTCTCTGTCCCTCAGAACCAGTTGCTGACAAAGGGCATGGTCATTCTACGGGACAAAATAAGATTCTACGAAGGTATTTGGGGTGTCTCACTGTTAATTGAATATTAGTAGATGTGTTTACAGAGTGACACAGTAGAGAGCAGTCAGTGCTCCAAAGAAGAAGAGTTGAACTGAAGCTTACATTACCTTTGTCAGGGTCTGTGATGTTCTGTGTTTAACACGCCAAAATCATCTGAGGCCGTAGGTCCCTAGCAGCTGTGCATTGTGAGATTATTCTCTTACTAACAGCAGACGGTTTGTTCCTCCTGTTGGTGTGCAGGTCAGAAGTCACTGGACTCTCTGGCAGAGACATGGGACTTCTTCTTCTGTGATGTTCTCAATACGCTGCAGGCCATCTTTCACCCAGTACAGGTATCAATCCCCTGACTCTTTTCCTTCATCTCGCTGTCACTGGCTCAGTCTCTATGTCACTCTGTCCTGACGCTCCTCTAACCTGCTCACCCTCAATCTCTCTGTCTCTCTCTCTCTTTTTCTCTCTGTATTTCTCAGCAGACATTAAATAAGAATATTCTCTCAGGTATTTAAAGCTACGTTTTCATAATGTTACACCCCCCTCTCCTCACCCTTCGCTCCATTCTTCGGTCTATCTCTCCCATTCTCCTCTCCTGTCTGCAGGGTAAGGAGCCCAATGTGAGACAGCTGGCTCTGCTCCACTTCAGGAACACCATAGTTCTGAGTGTGAAGCTGGAGGATGCTCTGTCTCGGCCCCGCGCCCGCATTCCCCCCTCCGTCACACAGATGCTGCTTATACTGCAGGTAGGTACAGTACGCCTCTCTTTCATTCTCTCTCTTTATCGCTCACTTATTTGATCTCTTTTCTCTCTCTCTTTCGCTCTCTTTTTCTGTCTTTATATGTTTCCCCTTTATATCTTTGAGTCGTTTTTTCTCTCTTTATCTCTCTCTCTCACAGACAGACACACACACACACACACACACACACACACACACACACACACACACACACACACACACACACACACACACACACACACACACACACACACTCGCACTCGCACTCGCTCTGACCTTTCTCCTCTCTCTCCCTCTAGGGTGTCCATGAATCGCGGGGTGTGAGTGAGGACTACCTGCGTCTGGAATCTCTGGTCCAGAGGGTGGTCTCTCCTTACCTGGGCACCCACGGTCTCTACTCTGGAGATGGCAGCGTGGCACACTGCTCCTGTGTGCTGGGTAAGAAGCATACACTGCGCTGTTCACTCTTCTCCCACTATGTTTTCTCTCTCCTTTGCTTTCTTTTCTCTTTCTCTTACACACTATGCCCCTCCCTCACAGAGAAGCGTTTGCAGTGGTGCTGGCCTAAGCAGCCTGTGGACCAGTCGTCTAAGAACCCTGTGGTCCGTTCTAAGAGTTACAACATACCTCTCCTCCTGACGCCCGTGGCAGAGTATGACCCTGATGCCAGCTCGGTGGGCAGTGGGGGCATCCGACGCCACTCTGCCTGTGAGGTCATCTCCTGCATGGAGGAACAGGGGCTGGCCTACGCTGACATAGCCTCCAGGTCAGACGCATCCACCTCCAGCACCTCTGCTAACAGGCTCTGTGTGGTTCCACAGTTCAGAGGTAGGTCATCTGTCCTCCTCACTAGGTTTACGTTATGCATGCACTACAAACTGGAAACTTCCAGAGGCGAAGGATGGAAAAGTTGCCAGAGTATTAAAAATAAGAAAATACTCTTGCCAGACTGATTGATTCTAACCCACAACCTTCCCTCTGTCAGGAACCATGGAGTCTCCTCTCCCCTCCCCCTCCATCCTCCCCCTCCACCTCCACTCCCCAGGACCCCTCCATGGGACAGAGGCAACAATGACCCTTACGGACATGGACAAGGCTGCCCCCTCCTCTCCACTCAGCGGATCCTCCAGCCCGGAGACCGTCATTGGACAGGTGCTGGAGTCCCTGGACTTAGATTCAGATGGGATATTCATAGAATTCCCAGCCCCGCTGCTCAGAGTCAATGAGATATGGTCGGGAGATTAGGCAGAGCACTGAGTAAAGGGAATCATGGGTAGCTTGCCCTCCCCAAATATCTTATCTTAGACATTAGGGGCAAAATGCTAAACTGACCTTAGATCAGTGGCTAGGCGAGAGGCAAACTAGACCTAAAAAGACATGGTTAAGTGCACTCCATACTTCTCCCCACAAGAGGCCTCTTTTTAGTCAACATTTACTTAGAGAAAAAACTAACTTTTCTAAGCATTTGATTAGATCTGAATATATCTGCTTTTTTGGGATGGTTATGTTTTGCCTGTTTTGAAACTTGACTCTCACCACTATGATGCCATACCTTGTAGGCCCTTGGATGTGGGTCCTTGGATTGTGTCTGGGTTTTCTTCTACAAAATGTAGAGCACTGCAGTTACCATAAAATGAAAAGATAAAAGTAGCTTTTGGAGTACATACACTATGTGAATGTAATTTGGTCACATCTTGCTTCTCATTCTAAGAACCTGCATTGTCCAATCTGTGTTAACCTGGCTTGTCCCATCTGTATGTTCCCCTTCCTCTGTGTGTTTTTTACTGTCATGCCAAACATGCCATGTATGGTGTGACAATGATAGAGAAGTTTGGCTAAAGTACTTCTGGGACCAGTCTGTCATCCTCTTTTCAAAGGTCATAAAGCATTCATGTTATGTATTACCCATAGAAACTAAATATTGAACTGTAATTGTTGTTTACTGTTTACTTATGATGAGAAACATAGGGTTTAACGATAATTAATGTTGTCTCATTTACTGTGTTGTGTGGCACTTCAACTGTAAATAAATCGTTTTTTAGGACAGCTAGGTATTGTGAAGTAAGCTTTTTAACTTAACTTGTGATTTCAATAAGGGCTTTTTAACTGAAGCTATTTTTATGACGTTTTACCTCAACCGTTTTTTAATACTTAGCTTTTTTTGACAATCTGTAATGGGACATTTTTATCCAAGGTTGTAATTATCATTCATTTGTGATATCAGATTTGAATAAAAATTCTAATGGCTAAGTACAGATTTCTATTGCCTTAAAATATATATATATATATATTTAGTGCATTTACTTAATTTATACCATTGACTGAGCTAAACAAATATGAACACCTTTTGTGTACTTTACGGTAATGCTCGATTTCACGTATTTCTTTTCCTTCAATCAGAGGGCTGTTTTGTATGATTGACAGAGAATGGCCAATCCTAGTGGATAATAGCATGGTAAAAAAATGTTTTTAATAACGACAACCGGAAAATCCCCTAGACACTTTTCGTTTTTATCGTAACGGAAAGTGCAATAAAATACAAGCTTTTCTATAATATGGATTTTTAAAGATACTTAGGTGACAAATCCTCCGATCCAGGTAAGCAGAATGTTGGTTGGCCATATGTGATTTCGGCTAGATTTAGCTAGCTAGCTAGCTAACTGCTGCTAAGCTAATGCTATTTTCTCTAACCAATATTATTTATTTGACTAAATATAAATCGCAATGTATCCAACGCAAGCTAGATAATCTGATCCCCCATTAGAATAAGTGTGTCAACTAGTTAACGTTAGTGTGCTTGCAGACTCAGACTGCACGTTGAAGAGACTAGTTCGCTACAGTAGTTAATGTTAGCTACCTACAGTATACGTTTAGCATGCCCTCAACCCACAAAAAAATAAACATTGCCAGGAGGACAACATTGCTATACCTTCCTATCACAACCTGTACAATCTGGTATGCTAGCTAGTATTGTCTCACATCATAGGTGTATGTCACTCATGTATGTCTCTCCTATCTTCAGGTTCGTCTCACTCTTGACTTGCCAGTGCCACAGTGTTAACGTTCCCCCTCCAGGGCACCACCCCCATCCCTTAAATGAGAATGTCTCTGGCCCAAAGAGTCCTCCTGACCTGGATCTTCTCCCTCATCTTCCTCATCATGCTGGTCCTCAAACTGGATTCCAAGATCCCCTGGAACTGGTTCCTCATCTTCCTCCCCGTATGGATTTTTGACACCATCCTCATCCTCATGCTCGTGGTAAAGATGGCGGGTCGGTGCAAGCCCGGCTATGACCTGCGTGGAGGCCAGCAGAACCTGCGACGGAGGGTGTGGTACCTAGTGGCCATGTTGCTGAAGCTGGGCTTCTGTCTGACGCTGTGCGCCCGGCTGGAGAGGCTGATGGAAATCTGGCTCAGTGTGGTGTGTGTCCCCCTCTGGGCCCTGCTGGTCGGGGCCATGGTGGAGTTGGGCTACAGTGTCTTTCACTACCGCACAGAGTGAGAGGATGGAGAGGGAGAAAGATGGAGATTGATTTTATTTGCTCCGTCTAGGATATAAAGACTGCAAGTTAGTCTGTAGGGGAGATGAATGTGAGATTGTTGTAATCCACTGTAGGAGAAACTGAACTGAAGAATATGGAGATGAATTTTTTTTTCATTTTCACTACAGCAAAGACTGAAAGAATGGGGGGAGATGGAAAAGGGAATTGATTTGGTTTACTCCACTAGTACAGTATGTAAAGACCACTACAAGAGAGATTACTACAAGAGAGAGTAGTGATATGGCAATATATTTTATGGGTTTATGCTGCTTACAAATTTAATCTTTATTTAACCCTAGTGATACAGCAAGAAATGTTGCAGCCATGTTGGTCTTTGCCATGATGGACTCTGGATGAGAGTTCAGGGTATTCATAAGCAGACTGGACCTCCTGACAGACAGACTGACTGATCTGTGCATGTGCCTTTGTTACTCTCAGATAACTGGGACCATTAGGTCCAATGGGTTTATATGTGAACATTAATTATGTGTCTTTTGAAGTGGTAGGGATCTGTTTTTCTGTGGATACGGAGAAACACACACAAAAATAAATATTTACAATTCCTCAACTTTGCTGGGTTGGATTGGTGTGAGCAGTATGACCCATCTTTCATTTATCTAATCACATGCAGATTAGTGACTACTTCAAAGGGAGAAATGAAGTGTACATTCTATAAGTGTTGGAACAAGGCTCTGAGTCTGATATAAAGAGAATTCCATAACTGGTAACTTGACCCACTCCAAAGAGAACAGAGGCAGGGATTACCTGCCCTCTGGGGGTGTTCTGTAAGAGGTCAGCTTATTGGTGTATCATGGACAGAACTCGTACTGCTACTGGCAGCCAGGGCATCGGGGATAGAAAGTGCTATAATAACTCATGTCTTCTGTGATGTTTTGTTGTTTGCTAAGGCAGAGTTTCTCAATCTAGTCCTGTGGCTCACCCAGGAGGGTGCATGTATTTGTTTTCTGCTCTAGTCAAGCACTAACACACCTGATTGTACTAAGCAAGTAATCATCAACTATGTTAGCGGAATAAGGCCAATGCATGGACCTGGGTTAGAACCAACATGTGCATATTTTTGGAGTCTCACAGGAATGGATTGAGAAACACTGTACAAAGGGCCTGTTGCTGGCTGAAGGTCTGACAAAAACCTTTAGAACCTTCCCTTATTTTTTATCCGTTAAGCTACAGCCACACTCAGATGCGTGAACATGGATGAAATTATATGATTTTCACTCAGTGGACAGTTTTAGGTACACCACCCTGTTCACGAAAATGGATTGCTCCTACAGACAGTGAGTCACGTGGCCGTGGCTTGTTATATAAAGCAGGCAGACAGGCATCCCGTTACTGTTCGATAGAACGTTAGAACGAGTGACCTAAGTGACTTTGAGCGTGGTATGATCATCGGTGCCAGGCGCGCCCGATCCAGTATCTCAGAAACACCCGTCCTCCTGGGCTTTTCACGACCGACAGTGTCTAGGGTTTACCGAGAATGTTGCGACAAACAAAAAACATCCAGTCAGCGGCAGTCCTTTGGGCGAAAACAGCTCATTGATGAGTGGTCAAAGGAGAAGGGCAATAATTGTGCAAGCTAACAGGCTGGCCACAAACAGACATAACAGCACAGTACAACAGTGGTGTGCAGAACGGCATCTCGGAATACACAACTCATCATCCTTGTCACGGATTGGTTATTGCAGATGACCACACTGGGTTCCACTCATATCAGCTGAAAACAAGAAGAAGTGGCGCCCGTGAGCACGCGATCACCAACACTGGACAATTGAGTGGAAAAACATTGCCTGGTCCATATCTGAACAGTGTTTCTAACCAAACCCAATAGATAATCTCTGGGATGAGGTGGAACGGGCTGTTCACAACATGAATGTACCGCTTCCAATCTGCAGCAACTCCATGATTCCATGGCATCAGCATGGACCAACATCCCTGTGGAATGTTTCCGACACCTTGGCGCCAGGGGATTGTGCCGTGGCGGAGATCTTTGTGGGCTATACTCGGCCTTGTCTCAGTAAGTTGGTGGTTGAAGATATCCCTCTAGTGGTGTGGGGGCTGTGCTTTGACAAAGTGGGTGGGGTTATATCCTTCCTGTTTGGCCCTGTCCGGGGGTGTCATCGGATGGGGCCACAGTGTCTCCTGACCCCTCCTTTCTCAGCCTCCAGTATTTATGCTGTAGTAGTTTACGTGTCGGGGGGCTAGGGTCAGTTTGTTATATCTGGAGTACTTCTCCTGTCCTATCCAGTGTCCTGTGTGAATTTAAGTATGCTCTCTTTCTTTCTCTCTCTCGGAGGACCTGAGCCCTAGGACCATGTATCAGGACTACCGGGCATGATGACTCCTTGCTGTCCCCAGTCCACCTGGCTGTGCTGCTGCTCCAGTTTCAACTGTTCTGCCTGTGATTAATATTATTTGACCATGCTGGTCATTTATGAACATTTGAACATCTTGGCCACGTTCTGTTATAATCTCCACCCGGCCCAGCCAGAAGAGGACTGACCACCCCACATAGCCTGGTTCCTCTCTAGGTTTCTTCCTAGGTTTTGGCCTTTCTAGGGAGTTTTTCCTAGCCACTGTGCTTCTACACCTGCATTGCTTGCTGTTTGGGGTTTTAGGCTGGGTTTCTGTACAGCACTTTGAGATATCAGCTGATGTACGAAGGGCTATATAAATAAATTTGATTTGATTTGCAGAATCCATGCTCCGAAGGATTCAGGCTTCAGGGGGGTCCGACCGAGTACGATACGGGTGTACCTAATAAACTGGCCACAGTGTACATCATTGTCCGTCAAAAGTACAACTCAAGTCAACTATTATCGGATGAGTTTGTCTGTCAAAAGACTGCGTTTTTTTGTCAGAGAATCATCATCCGTTGTCATTCATCCGGCACCTATTGAAAAAGCATCATCTCCATCCAAAATTCTCAGACACAAAATGCCATTGTGTCAGCAGCCTATCAGATCAGGTTCACTGAGATCTGTAGACACTGAAGGGGATTTGGGATATTCCCAGTCATGGCTTTGTCTGTAGGGCCCATGGTATGGGTTGAGAGTTCCACTTAAAATGTAAATACTCATATGGCAGTAGCACTATGGATGATTCTGTAAAGAAATGTGTGGTGTGCCTGGTATTATGTCCCGAGTGACAGACATGCATTATGTAAATCAAATGTAACTACATTATTTGGATGATTGGGGGTTGTCAGTGTGTGCGATCGGAGTTGGGGTCAATTTAGTTTAACTAAGGGATCGATTCAATCTTTATTCAGTACAATTTAAATGTAATTTGCGATTGAGCCGACATATGCAGTGTTTACTGTGAATACTGTTTTCTAACATTGCCTTTAAATATCTATAGCGCTGAACCACCGCCATACAGATTGAATGAGCACAATGAAGAGACCATTGTAATATTAGGAACCTTTTATTGAAAGGTTCTGGTCAGAGTATAAATCACACTACCAAGTCTTAATCTCAGAAGATCAAAGGCATTTACAACAGAGTTTCTCACATACATCTGAAATAAAAACAGACTGAAAATGATATAAATAAGTTCTATGGAAAATAAAACTCAGCTTACAAAAAATATATGCATTTATGTATACATTTTCTCACATCAGTACAAGTACATCTATACTGTACAGATTCGGTAAGTATCATTTACAGCCCTGTGTTGAATCATATAAGACTGGTCCAAAAATAGCCCCTAGCTCTGAGCCCTTCAGTGTTGGCAAACCTGAAGTGCCTGGATAGGTATAAGCAATATAGTAGAAGCTCCCCATAGCATACAGGAAGGCTAGTTCTACATTCCAAATAGAGCCCTATCCCTATTAACCACTTCAGTATAGTCTAGTGTAGACTTCAAGGGTTTGGGGTTAGGAGTCGATTTGTAATTGAGCCTAGATGGGGAAACATATTGCCTACATACAACTAACCAGTCCCTTCAGATCTGCAAACTTTAAAGAGGGAAAGGCTAGGAGAAGACAAAGGAGCTGTTTTGGGACTGAGCCATTGGGTACCTAGAATAGGTGCCTGAAGAACATAGTGTAGCTAAGTAGTGCACAGGCACTAACGCACGGGTCACAACGCTTTTCATAGAAAGAACCTACGTAGATTCACTAACAAACGTGAAGTGAGCTACTTAGCGTACATTCCTTCTTCAGCCCTCTTCAGACGCTATGAAATGCATCCTTCCTCAGAGAGGGCACTACGTGGTGTAACACCTGGGTTTGTCACACATTCAGAGGCTAACTACCGTAGCGCCTATTGACGATAGTATCTTGTGGCCAGGGCAGTTGTAAGAACCCCGACGCTCGTTCTGAACGTTAAAATGCGTCGCTTGTGGTATGGTTTTGGAAACATAAGGAACGCATCTTTTCATATTAGCAACAAAATAATAATTTTTAAAAGGCTAAATTACTACACACCTAAATATGATGAGGGTTCCCACACAGCCCTATTTCCATGTTACTTCACTTGTTTATGGAAAACAAACGGAAGATAGAGGCGTACCTGTGCTAATTAGTTATGTAAATGGTAAACAGACTCCAAAAACTTGTTGTCACTGAAAAATACTTCCGGCTGTAGCTGTTAACACCGGTTAAACAGTCTACAGTAAGCGTATATTTTCCATTTGTGAAATTATTTTGATATGAAAGTAGAGGGATTTATGTTTCTTGAACCGTACCATAGTTGAGAATCGATTCACGTTTAGCTTGAGTATTTGGCTGTTTTGGCTGCCAGAGCCAGTTCGCCTTTACACAGAACATGTAAGGTCCTTGGACTATAAGGAGAAACTTTAGGCTCCTTTAGTCCATTGTTGGACTAGGTTTTACCCTCCAACTGTATTAGACCAGTAATTACTTCAAGGAATGGAGGAAGAAAGAAAGGATGCATTTCAAAGTTCCAAACAGGGCCTTACTGTAAGTTGTAGCCTGATCCCAGATCTGTATATGCCTTAGCCAATTCAACTCCTCTGTGTATGTACTATGGCATGTCAATTATAGTATTGCTTAAGCAGCAACAGATCTTGGAGAAGGCTAAGTAAGTTGTACAATAGAGAGAACTACACGTTCATAATAAAAAGTCTTTATGCTGTGGATGTGTGGTGTGTGGTTTCAGGGGGTGTTTCAACGAGTGCTGCGGCCTCGTGTCCTGGAGAGGAACTGCAGGTTTGGTGTGTGTCGTGTCCTTTACTTTTGGTCCTTTAGAGGGCGCTAGTGTCCGACTCTCAGACTTGGAGCGAGCGCCTCGACAGTCACTGTGGTGAGACCTGTCTGCCAGGGAGAGGGGCGGGGCTTGGAGTGCATCCATAGGCTTAAAGAGGTCAAAGGTTACGAGTGTCCGTGGGGGTTTGTGGTACGAGGGGGCAGCTAGGGGCAGGGTGAGGTTTCTTCCTCTCGTCCTTATGGTTGACCTCTCGATCTCTCTTTCCTTCCTTCACATGAGAGGGTGTGGGTCTAGGAGAGAGAACCTTCCCATCCTCCTCTCTCCCTGGATTGGGGTGTGTGGATGGGTTACCCTCTTTCCCCTCTCTATACCCATTTCTGTCCTTCTTTCCATGAGAGGGTTTGTGTCTGTGTGTGCTGCTCTCTCTGCCCTCCTCTCTCTCTAGCCGTGTGTGAGACTGTGTCTGTGCACCATTACCACCTCTGTCCCTGTCTCGTTCCTTCTTGATTTGAGGCTGTGTCTTTGAGGCAGTGTCTGTCTCCCTCACTCCCTTCTCCCTCTGGGTGTGTTGGGGTTGATGTGTGTGTTTCCTCTCCTCATCCTCCTTTTTCCTAATGGGTGGAGATATCTCTGTTTGTGTGGTGATTTCCATAACACTCTCATCTTTCTCCTTCACTCTATCCTTCTCCTTATCTTTCCCTCTCTCCCTTTCTCTGTCCTTATCTTTCACCTTCGCCTTCTTCTCTTTCCCCCGCTCCTCCTTCTCTTTCCCCTGTTCCTTCTTCTCTTTCTCCCTCTCCACTTTCTCCAAATCTTTCCCCTTCCCTTTGTCCTTCTCTTTCTTGACTTGTGGAGGTGTTTGTGTGGCTGTGCTACAATCTATTACCCTCTGCCTTTCATTCTGGACTTGTGGAGGTGTCTTCTGATGTCTTTCTTCCTCGTCTCTCTCTATGCCAGCCTGCTGTGATGCCTTTGAGAGTTCACTATCTTTTCCATCTCCCTCCATCAGCACTTGTGGTGGCATCTGTGTGGGTGTAGTGCCATCTCTTGCTCTTTTTCTCACCCTCTCTTCCATCTTGTGATGGTCATCATCCTCCTTTCTTTTCTTGATTTCCAGTAGTGTTTCTGTGACTGTGTTTCCTTTCCCTCTCTCCTCCTTGACCAAAGGGAATGCCAGTGTAGCTGTACAGCCTCCTCTCTCCGCTCCCTCCTCCCGTGTGTCTTCTTCCTCCTTGCAAACTGACGGCGGCTCCTGTACGGGCGTCCTTGCCCCTGCCTCCTCAGTCTTTATGTGCGTCTGTGGCTGTGTAGGAGTGTCCTCTTTCCCTCCCTCCTCCTCCTCACTTTCTTCCGCTTCCTCTATGACTTGACTTGTTGCCTGTGTAGAAGTACAGCTCTCCTCCTCTTCCTCCCTCTCTTGGTCCAGGTGATATTGTCTGAGGCGGATGTGCCAGGCCAGGCTGCAGACAGCAGACACAGTCTTGAACTGGTGCACCACTCCCCTGGGGATGAAGTAGATGTCGTCGTGGTAGAGCTGGATACGGGCGTAGCGGATGCCCTCTCTCCTCAGCTGGTTCAGCTTGGCATCATCTATCCACTGCACACACTACAGGGAGGGAGGGAGAGTGAGTGGGGGAGGGAGAGTGGGAGGGAGGGAGAGTGGGAGGGAGGGAGAGTGGGAGGGAGGGAGAGTGGGGAGGGTAGGAGGGAGGGAGAGTAGGAGGAAGGAGGGAGAGTAGGAGGGAGGGTGGGTAGGAGGGAGGGTGGGTAGGAGGGAGGGTGGGTAGGAGGGAAGGAGGGAGGGTGGGTAGGAGGGAGGGTGGGTAGGAGGGAAGGAGGGAGGGTGGGTAGGAGGGAAGGAGGGAGGGTGGGTAGGAGGGAGGGAGGGTGGGTAGGAGGGAGGGAGGGAGGGAGGGAGGGAGGGAGGGAGGGTGGGAGGGAGGGAGGGAGGGAGGGAGGGAGGGAGGGAGGGAGGGAGGGTGGGTGGGAGGGAGGGAGGGAGGGAGGGAGGGAGGGTGGGTGGGAGGGAGGGTGGGTGGGAGGGTGGGTGGGTGGGAGGGTAGGAGGGAGGGTGGTGGGAGGGAGGGTAGGTGGGAGGGAGGGTAGGTGGGAGGGTGGGTGGGAGGGAGGGTAGGTGGGAGGGTGGGTAGGTGGGAGGGTGGGTGGGTGGGAGGGTAGGAGGGAGGGTAGGAGGGAGGGAGAGTAGGAGGGAAGGAGGGAGAGTAGGAGGGAAGGAGGGAGAGTAGGAGGGGAGAGTAGGAGGGAAGGAGGGAGGGTGGGTAGGAGGGAAGGAGGGAGGGTGGGTAGGAGGGAGGGAGGGAGGGTGGGAGGGAGGGTGGGAGGGAGGGAAGGAAGGAGGGAGGGAAGGAGGGAGGGTGGGAGGGAGGGAGGGAGGGAAGGAGGGTGGGTGGGAGGGGAGGGTGGGTGGGAGGGAAGGAGGGAGGGTGGAGGGAAGGAGGGTGGGAGGGAGGGAGGAGGGAGGGAGGGAGGGAGGAGGGAGGGAGGGAGGAGGAGGGAGGGAGGGAAGGAGGGAGGGAGGGAAGGAGGGAGGGTGGGAAGGAGGGAGGGAGGGTGGGTGGGAGGGAGATAGGGAGAGTAGGAGGGTGGGTAGGAGGGAGGGTGGGTAGGAGGGAGGGTGGGTAGGAGGGAGGGAGGGTAGGAGGGAGGGAGGGAGGGTGGGTGGGAGGGGGAGGGAGGGTGGGTGGGAGGGAGGGTGGGAGGGAGGGAGGGTGGGAGGGTGGGAGGGAGGGTGGGAGGGTAGGAGGGAGGGTGGGTGGGAGGGAGGGTGGGAGGGTAGGAGGGAGGGAGGGGAGGGTAGGAGGGAGGGAGGGTGGGTAGGAGGAGGGAGGGTGGGTAGGAGGGAGGGAGGGTGGGTAGGAGGGTGGGAGGGTGGGTGGGAGATAGTGAGAGTGGGAGGGAGGGTGGGTGGGTGGGTAGGAGGGAGGGTGGGAAGGAAGGAGGGTGGGAAGGAGGGAGGGTGGGTGGGAAGGTGGGAGGGTGGGTGGGAAGGTGGGAGGGTGGGTGGGAAGGAGGGAGGGTGGGTGGGAAGGAGGGAGGGGTGGGAAGGGAAGGAGGGAGGGAGGGAGGGAGAAGGAGGGAGGGAGGGAAGGAGGAGGGAAGGAGGGGGAGGAGTGGGGTGGGAGGAGATAGGGAGGGAGAGTAGGAGATAGGGAGGAGAGTAGGAGATAGGGAGGGAGAGTAGGAGGGAGGGAGGAGGGAGGGAGGGTGGGTGGGTGGGTAGGAGGAGGGAGGGTGGGAAGGAAGGAAGGAGGGAGGGTGGGAAGGAAGGAGGGAGGGTGGGTGGGAGGGAGATAGGGAGGGAGGGAGAGTAGGAGGGAGATAGGGAGGGAGAGTAGGAGGGAGGGAGGGTGGGAGGGAGGGAGGGTGGGTGGGAGGAGGGAGGGAGGGTAGGAGGGAGGGAGGGAGGGTAGGAGGGAGGGTAGGAGGGAGGGAGAGTAGGAGGGAGGGAGGGTGGGAGGGTAGGAGGAGGGTGGGAGGGAGGGTGGGAGGGAGGGTGGGTGGGAAGGAGGGAGGGTGGGAGGAGGGAGGGTGGGTGGGTAGGAGGGAGGGAGAGGTGGGAAGGAGGAGGAGGGTGGGAGGGAAGGAGGGAGGGTGGAGGGAGGGTGGGTGGGTGGGAAGGTAGGAGGGAGGGTGGGTGGGAAGGTGGGAGGGTGGGTGGGAAGGTGGGAGGGTGGGTGGGAGGTGGGAGGGTGGGTGGAGTGGGAGGGTGGGTGGGAGGAGGGTGGGTGGGTAGGAGGGAGGGTGGGTGGGTAGGAGGGAGGGTGGGTGGGTAGGAGGAGGGAGGGTGGGTGGGTGGGTGGGGAGGGTGGGAAGGAAGGAGGGAGGGTGGGAAGGAGGGAGGGTGGGAAGGAGGGAGGGAGGGGTGGGAAGGAGGGAGGGTGGGTGGGAAGGAGGGAGGGTGGGTGGGAAGGAGTGGGAGGGTGGGTGGGAAGGTGGGAGGGTGGGTGGGAAGGAGGGAGGGTGGGTGGGAAGGAGGGAGGGTGGGTGGGTAGGAGGGAGGGAGGTGGGAAGGAAGGAGGAGGGAAGGAAGGAGGGAGGGTAGGAGGGAGGGTGGGTGGGTGGGAAGGAAGGAGGGTGGGAGGGTGGGAAGGTGGGAGGGTGGGTGGGAAGGTGGGAGTGGGAGGGAAGGAGGGAGGGTGGGTGGGTAGGAGGGAGGGTGGGAAGGAAGGAAGGAGGGAGGGTGGGAAGGAGGGAGGGGGGTGGGAAGGAAGTGGGAAGGAGGGAGGGTGGGTGGGAAGGAGGGAGGTGGGTGGGAAGGAGGGAGGGTGGGTGGGAAGGTGGGAGGGTGGGTGGGAAGGTGGGAGGGTGGGAAGGAAGGAGGGAGGGTGGGTGGAGGGAGGAGGGAAGGAGGGAGGGTGGGAAGGAGGAGGGTGGGAAGGAGGAGGGAGGGTGGGAAGGAGGGAGGGTGGGAGGGAAGGAAGGGTGGGAGGGAGGGAGGGGGTGGGTAGGGGAAGGAGGGAGGGTGGGTGGGAGGGAGGGAGGGTAGGGAGGGAGAGTAGGAGATGGGGAGGGAGAAGTAGGAGATAGGGGGGTGGGTGAAGGAAGGAGGGAGGGTGGGAGGGAGGGTGGGTGGGTGGGTAGGAGGGAGGGGGGTGGGTGGGAAGGAAGGAAGGAGGGAGGGTGGGAAGGAGGAAGGAGGGGGAGGGTGGGTGGGAAGAGAAGGAGGGAGGGAGAGGGGAGGGAGATAGGGAGGGAGAGAGTAGGAGGGAGGGAGGGTGGGAGGGTAGGAGGGAGGGTGGGAGGGAGGGTGGGAGGGTAGGAGGGATAGGGGGAGGGTAGGAGGGAGGGAGGGAGGGAGGGTGGGTGGGGGTAGGAGGGTGGGTGGGAAGGGAGGGAGGGTGGGTGGGTGGGAGGGAGGGTGAGGTGGGTGGGAGGAGGGAGGGAGGAGGGTGGGAAGGAAGGAGGGAGGGTGGGTGGGAAGGAAGGAAGGGAGGGAGGGTAGGAGGGAGGGTGGGTGGGTGGGAAGGAAGGAGGAGGGAGGGTGGGTGGGAAGGTGGGAGGGTGGGAAGGTGGGAGGGTGGGTGGGAAGGTGGGAGGTGGGTGGGAAGGTGGGAGGGTGGGTGGGAAGGGGGGGGTGGGTAGGAGGGAGGGTGGGTGGGTAGGAGGGAGGGAAAGGAAGGAGGGAGGGTAGGAGGGAGGGTGGGTGGGTGGGAAGGAAGGAGGGAGGGAGGGAAGGAGGGAAGGTGGGAAGGAGGGAGGGTGGGTGGGAAGGAAGGAGGGAGGGTGGGTGGGAAGGTGGGAGGGTGGGTGGGAAGGTGGGAGGGTGGGTGGGGGAAGGAGGGAGGGTGGGTGGGTAGGAAGGGAGGGTGGGTGGGAAGGAGGGAGGGGTGGGAAGGAAGGAGGGAGGGTAGGAGGGAGGGTGGGTGGGTGGGAAGGAAGGAGGGAGGGTGGGTGGGAAGGAAGGAGGGAGGGTGGGTGGGAAGGAGGGAGGGTGGGTGGGAAGGAGGGAGGGTGGGTGGGAAGGAGGGAGGGAGGGGGGTGGGTAGGAGGGAGGGGAAGGAGGGAGGGGGTGGGTGGGAAGGAGGGAGGGGGAGGGAGGGAAGGAAGGAGGGAGGGGAGGGAGGGAGGGAGGGTGGGAAGGAAGGGAGGGAGGGAGGGTGGGTGGGAAGGAGAGGGAGGGAGGGGAGATGGGTGGGAGAGGGAGGGAGGGAGGGAGGGAGGGTGGGTGGGTGGGTGGAGTGGGTGGGTGGGTGGAAGGAGGGTGGGTGGGTAGGAGGGAGGGTGGGTGGGAAGGAAGGGAGGGAGGGTGGGAAGGGAGGGTGGGAGGAGGGAGGGTGGGAAGGAGGGAGGGTGGGAAGGAGGGAGGGTAGGAGGGGGGTGGGAAGGAGAGGGAGGGAGGGTGGGTGGGAAGGTGGGAGGGAGGGTGGTGGGAAGGGAGGGAGGGGGTGGGTGGGTAGGAGGGAGGGTGGGTGGGTGGGAGGGAGGGGGAGGGTGGGTGGGTGGGTGGGTAGGAAGGAGGGGGAAGGAAGGAGGGAGGGTGGGTGGGTGGGTGGGAAGGTAGGAGGGAGGGTGGGAGGGAGGGTGGGAAGGTGGGAAGGAAGGAGGGAGGGTGGGTGGGAAGGAGGGAGGGTGGGAAGGAGGGGGGTGGGTGGGAAGGAGGAGGGTGGGTGGGAAGGTGGGAGGGTGGGAAGGTGGGTGGGTAGGAGGGAGGGTGGGTGGGAAGGAGGGGAAGGAAGGGAAGGAGGGAGGGTGGGTGGGAAGGAGGGAGGGAAGGGTAGGAGGGAGGGAGGGAGGAGGGAGGGTAGGAGGGAGGGTGGGAGGGAGGGAGGGAGGGAAGGAGGGGAGGGAGGGAGGGAGGGAGGGTGGGAGGAGGGAGGGTGGGTGGGAAGGAGATAGGGAGGGAGGGTGGGAGATAGGGAGGAGAGTAAGGAGGGAGGGTGGGAAGGAGGGAGGGTGGGTGGGTGGGTGGGAAGGAAGGAGGGAGGGTGGGAAGGAAAGGAGGGGGAGGTGGGAAGGAAGGAAGGAGGGTGGGAGGGAGGGAGATAGGGAGGGAGAGTAGGAGGGAGGGAGGGTGGGAGGGTAGGAGGGAGGGTGGGAGGGTAGGGAGGGAGGGTGGGAGGGTAGGAGGAGGGTAGGAGGGAGGGTGGGAGAGTAGGAGGGAGGGTAGGGAGGGAGGGTGGGAGGGTAGGAGGGAGGGTGGGTGGGTGGGTGGGTAGGAGGGAGGGTGGGTGGGTGGGAGGGTAGGAGGGAGGGTGGGAGGGAGGGAGGAGGGGAGGGTGGGTGGGTGGGAGGGGGAGGGAGGGAGGGTGGGTGGGAGGGTGGGTGGGTAGGGAGGGAGGGGTGGGAAGGTGGGAAGGAGGGAGGGTGGGTGGGAAGGAGGGAGGGTAGGAGGGAGGGTGGGAGGGAGGGTGGGAAGGTGGGTGGGAAGGAGGGAGGGTGGGTGGGAAGGAGGGAGGGTGGGTGGGAGGGAGGGTGGGAAGGAGGGAGGGTGGGTGGGAAGGAGGGAGGGTGGGTGGGAAGGAGGGAGGGTGGGAGGAAGGTGGGAGGGAAGTGGGAAGGTGGGTGGGAAGGAGGGAGGGTGGGTGGGAAGGAGGGAGGGAGGGAGGGAGGGTGGGTGGGAAGGAAGGAGGGAGGGTGGGTAGAGAGGGAGGAAGTGGGTGGGTGGGAGGGAGGGAGGGAGGGAGGGTGGGAGGGAGGGAGGGAGGGTGGGTGGGTGGGAAGGAGAGGAGGGAGGGTGGGTGGGAAGGAGGGAGAGTGGGAGGGTGGGAAGGGAGGGAGGGTGGGCAGGGTGGGAAGGAGGGAGAGTGGGCATGTGGGATGGAGGGAGAGGGGCATGTGGGATGGAGGGAGAGTGGGCATGTGGGAGGGAGGGAGAGTGGGAGGGTAGGGGAGGGGGAGGGAGAGTAGGGAGGGAGAGAGGAGGGAGAGAGGGAGAGGGAGAGGAGAGAGGGAGGGAGAGAGGGGGAGAGAGGGAGGGAGAGAGAGTGGGAGGGTGGGAGGGAGAGAGAGTGGGAGGGTGGGAGAGTGAGTGGGAGGGAGAGTGAGTGAGTGGGAGGGGTGGGAGGGAGAGTGAGTGGGAGGTGGGAGGGAGAGTGAGTGGGAGGGAGAGTGAGTGGGAGGGAGAGTGAGTGGGAGAGTGGGTGGGAGGGAGAGTGGGTGGGAGGGAGAGTGAGTGGGAGGGAGAGTGGGTGGGAGAGTGGGTGGGAGAGTGGGAGGGAGAGTGGGTGGGAGAGTGGGAGGGAGAGTGGGAGGGAGGGAGAGTGGGTGGGAGAGTGGGAGGGAGGGAGAGTGGGTGGGAGGGTGAGTGGGTGGGAGAGTGGGAGGGAGAGTGGGAGGGTGGGTGGGAGGTGGGTGGGAGGGTGGGTGGGAGGGTGAGTGAGTGGGTGGGAGGGTGGGTGGGAGGGTGAGTGAGTGGGTGGGAGAGTGGGAGGGAGAGTGAGTGGGAGAGTGGGAGGGTGGGAGAGAGAGAGTGAGTGAGTGGGAGAGTAAGTGGGTGGGTGGGAGAGAGAGAGTGAGTGAGTGAGTGGGTGGGTGGGAGTGTGAGTGGGTGGGTGGGAGAGTGAGTGAGTGGGTGGGTGGGAGAGTGAGTGAGTGGGTGGGTGGGAGAGTGGGTGAGTGGGTGGGTGGGTGGGTGGGAGAGTGAGTGGGTGGGTGGGAGAGTGAGTGGGTGGTTGGGTGGGAGAGTGAGTGGGTGGGTGGGTGGGAGAGTGAGTGGGTGGGTGGGTGGGAGAGTGAGTGGGTGGGTGAGTGAGTGGGTGGGTGAGTGGGTGGATGGGTGAGTGAGTGGGTGGGAGAGTGAGGGTGGGTGGGAGAGTGGGTGGGTGGGTGGGTGGGAGAGTGAGTGAGTGGGTGGGTGGGAGAGTGAGTGAGTGGGTGGGTGGGAGAGTGAGTGGGTGGGTGGGTGGGAGAGTGAGTGGGTGGGTGGGTGGGAGAGTGAGTGAGTGGGTGGGTGGGTGGGAGAGTGGGTGGGTGGGAGAGTGAGTGGGTGGGAGAGTGAGTGGGTGGGAGAGTGAGTGGGTGGGAGAGTGAGTGGGTGGGTGAGTGAGTGGGTGGGTGGGTGGGAGAGTGGGTGGGTGGGAGAGTGGGTGGGTGGGTGGGAGAGTGGGTGGGTGGGTGGGAGAGTGAGTGGGTGGGTGGGAGAGTGAGTGGGTGGGTGGGAGAGTGGGTGGGTGGGTGGGAGAGTGGGTGGGTGGGAGAGTGGGTGGGTGGGTGGGTGGGTGGGTGGGTGGGTGGGAGAGTGAGTGAGTGGGTGGGTGGGAGAGTGAGTGGGTGGGTGGGAGAGTGAGTGGGTGGGTGGGAGAGTGAGTGGGTGGGAGAGTGAGTGGGTGGGTGGGTGAGTGGGTGGGTGGGTGGGAGAGTGAGTGGGTGGGTGAGTGGGTGGGAGAGTGAGTGAGTGGGTGGGAGAGTGAGTGGATGGGTGGGAGAGTGAGTGAGTGAGTGTGTGAGTGGGTGGGAGAGTGAGTGGGTGGGAGAGTGAGTGGGTGGGAGAGTGAGTGGGTGGGAGAGTGAGTGGGTGGGTGGGAGAGTGAGTGAGTGGGTGGGAGAGTGAGTGAGTGGGTGGGAGAGTGAGTGAGTGGGTGGGAGAGTGAGTGAGTGGGTGGGAGAGTGAGTGAGTGGGTGGGAGAGTGAGTGAGTGGGTGGGAGAGTGAGTGGGCGGGTGGGAGAGTGGGCGGGTGGGAGAGTGAGTGGGTGGGAGAGTGAGTGAGTGGGTGGGTGGGAGAGTGAGTGGGTGGGAGAGTGAGTGGGTGGGTGGGAGAGTGGATGGGTGAGTGGATGGGTGAGTGGGAGGGAGAGTGGGTGAGTGGGAGGAGAGTGGGTGGGAGGGAGAGTGGGTGAGTGGGAGGGAGAGTGGGTGGGAGGGAGGGAGAGTGAGTGGGTGGGAGGGAGAGTGAGTGGGTGGTTGAGTGGGTGGGTGGGAGAGTGGGTGGGAGAGTGGGTGGGTGGGAGAGTGGGTGGGTGGGAGAGTGGGTGGGTGGGCGAGTGGGTGGGTGGTTGAGTGAGTGGGTGGTTGAGTGGGTGGGAGGGAGCAAAAAAGGAGGAGTGAAAGGGGCAGTAGAGGAGATTACTTTGTAGGTTAAAGCCACCATTGACACACAATCATTGGTTAATAATCTATTCTAATGATCCATGTAGAATCCATTGATCTTAGAAGTACCTGTGAGAGGGGTGGTTCGTACAGGTCTAGCTGGAGCCTCTGGACCACTTCAGGGAAATCTCCAGCGTGGAAACACACCACGTCTTTGGTAATCCTGGCAGGAGCATCACTACAGGGACAGTCAAGGGGAGAGAGACACTGTCAGCAAGAGGAGCTCAGGTGTGTACAGATATGGAAGGACTGTGTGTGTGTGTACTAGATCAGGGGTACAAAGGCCAGGTGTGTACCCACCCCTCTCCACAGCGCACAGCCTTGAGCACCCCTACGGCGGCGGTGGTCTGTCTCTCGAAGCCCTGTCCGATGTGGTCGGCGTGGGCTCTGGTCCGGTCCTCAAATAGCATCTCCCTGGGCTCGCTTGCCCGCGGCAGGTACTGCAGGTTCTTGATCTCATTGGTTGACCTGGAACAGGGGGAAATGTAAATTGACCTTAAAAGTAGTAACAAAATGCCAAAGGATGTGGCATAAGGATAACAAATTCTAAGATACCTCGGACTACTTCATTGTTGTCAGCTATTAAGTCTAATGTCTTATGTCATGTTGGTGGCTTGCTGCCATGCCTTGGTTCTTGTCCCTACCAAGCCTACCAAAACAACGCAACACACCTCTTTCTCTTGTAGGGAGACTTGGGCATGTCAGCCACAGGGATCATCTGTTCCCCTGGTCTGACCCACATGATGGGCCCATCATCACTCTCTGTGGGACTCCGCAGGCGCAGGCTGGAGAACGTGCCCCAGGGCAGGGTACGCTGGGACCACACACACAGTTACACATCACCTCATTTACTTTGATATATTTACAATACCAGTCAAAGGTTTGGACACACCTACTCATTCAAGGGTTTTTCTTTATTTTTACTATTTATAAGTTGTAGAATAATAGTGAAGACATCAAAACTATGAAATTACACATATGGAATCATGTGGTAACCAAAAAAGTGTTAACCCAATAAAAATATATTTTAGTAGCCACCCTTTGCCTTGATGACAGCTTTGCACACTCATGGCATTCTCTCAACCAGCTTCATGAAGTAGTCACCTGGAATGCATTTCAAAGAAACACAAGCAATGGACATTAGACTGGTGGAAACCTGTCCTTTGGTCTGATGAGTCCAAATTTGAGATTTTTGGTTCCAACTGCCATGTCTTTGTGTGACACAGAGTAGGTGAACGGATGATCTCCACATGTGTGGTTCCCACTGTGAAGCATGGAGGAGGTGTGATGGTGTTTGCTGGTGACACTCAGTGATTGATTTAGAATTCAAGGCAGCATGGCTACCACAGCATTCTGCAGCGATACACCATCCCATCTGGTTTGCGCTTAGTGGGACTGCCGTTTGTTTTTCAACAAGACAATGACCCCAAACACACCTCCAGGCTGTGTAAGGACTATTTGACCAAGAAGGAGAGTGATGGAGTGCTGCATCAGATGACCTGGCCTCCACAATCACCCGACCTCAACCCAATTGAGATGAGTTGGACCGCAGAGTGAAGGAAAAGCAGCCAACAAGTGCTCAGCATATGTGGGACGGTTGAAAAAGAATTTCAGGTGAAGCTGGTTGAGATAATGCCAAGAGTGTGCACAGCTGTCATCAAGGCAAAGGGTGGCTACTTTGACTTTAAATCTAAATATATTTAGACTTTTCTAAATACTTTTTTGGTTACTAAATGATTCAATGTGTGTTATTTCATAGTTTTGATGTCTTCACTATTATTCTACAATGTAGAAAATAGTAAAAAATAAATGAGTAGGTGTGTCCAAACTTTTGACTTGTACTGTTTGTCTAACACACAGCACTCACCACATAATGTGGTGATTTTCATAGTCTTAAAAATCACCACAAAAGAACTGGTCAACAGAAACAAAACAGATCTCTGAAAACGTCAAAATATTTTACATTCAATTATAGCGCTGTCATAGCGGAAAAACTTATCTAGACAAATCCCAATTGTTGGAAATGACACGGGAATACTGATGGGAGACGCCATCCTTCCGTAGCCTATTTGAAGCTTGCAGGTCACAGGCTATAGCCTAGCTTTAGTCTAAATCAATGTTGATCAAAACAGTTAAATAGGCTAGATTGTAATGTTGCTCAGTAAAATAGGTATATAAAATATTAGGTTACAGACAAAAGTGAACTATTCACTGCTCTCATTCTGGCACACGATGAGCATCACAAAGAATTGAATCTTACTCAAATATTTGATCAACAGAAATAAGGAAACATTTCTGAAAACCTCATGTTCTCCATCTAACTACAGGGATGTTATTATGAAAATACTAAGTTGGAGACTACAGATCAATTATTTTAGATACAACTGAAAATAAACGTTAAAGTTCACTGCCAGACAAATCAAATCGGGGCGGCAGGGTAGCCTAGTGGTTAGAGCGTTGCGAGTTCAAACCCCCGAGCTGACAAGGTACAAATCTGTCGTTCTGCCCCTGAACAGGCAGTTAACCCACTGTTCCCAGGCCGTCATTGAAAATAAGAATGTGTTCTTAACTGACTTGCCTGGTTAAATAAAGGTAAAAAAACATTTGCTGTCTTGTGCTGCAAAAAAGCTGCATTTAAAAAATATATATTATTTCGGATCCATTGGTAGGATACAGGCCGACCCAATTTGGATCTTATTCTCTCTCAGGTGTGACATGTTTTGGGTCGTATCTGGTCCACCTCAGATCCAAATCGGACATAGATTATTTATTTTTTATTACCGGATCCTGTCGGGGAGGAATTTAACGGATCCAATTCGGATGTTTGGGATCCGAGAGGACCTATACTCTACACCCACCTCAAGGAAGGGCGATTCCTCCAGCATGTTTATGAACTCGGGAAAGTAGTCTCCCACCTCCTCGTCCACGGCCCCCACCAGGCTGACCTGCCGCATGGCCCCCGCACGGTACGTCCCCTGGGAGTAGGTACGCTTCACCTGGGGACAGACACAGAATGGGAGATGTGAATGGACAGATACAGTGGGGCAAGAAAGTATTTAGTCAGCCACCAATTGTGCAAGTTCTCCCACTTAAAAAGATGAGGCCTGTAATTTTCATCATAGGTACACTTAAACTATGACAGACAAAATGAGAGAGAAAAATCCAGAAAATCACATTGTAGGATTTTTAATGAATGTATTTGCAAATTATGGTGGAAAATAAGTATTTGGTCAATATAAACTTTTGTTATCTCAATACTTTGTTATATACCCTTTGTTGGCAATGACAGAGGTCAAACGTTTTCTGTAAGTCTTCACAAGGTTTTCACACACTGTTGCTGGTATTTTGGCCCGTTCCTCCATGCAGATCTCCTCTAGAGCAGTGATGTTTTGGGGCTGTTGCAACTCACTCCAGAGATTTTCTATGGGGTTGAGATCTGGAGACTAGTCCCTTTGCAGAAAAACAGCCCCAAAGCATGATGTTTCCACCCCCATGCTTCACAGTAGGTATGGTGTTCTTTGGATGCAACTCAGCATTCTTTGTCCTCCAAACACAACGAGTTGAGTTTTTACCAAAAAGTTATATTTTGGTTTCATCTGACCATATGACATTCTCCCAATCTTCTTCTGGATCATCCAGTCCCCACGGGGTGAGATCTTGTGTGGAGCCCCAGATCGAGGGAGATTATCAGTGGTCTTGTATGCCTTCCATTTCCTAATAATTGCTCCCACAGTTGATTTCTTCAAACCAAGCTGCTTACCTATTGCAGATTCAGTCTTCCCAGCCTGGTGCAGGTCTACATTTTTGTTTCTAGTGTCCTTTGACAGCTCTTTGGTCTTGGCTATAGTGGCGTTTGGAGTGTGACTGTTTGAGGTTGTGGACAGGTGTCTTTTATACTGATAACAAGTTCAAACAGGTGCCATTAATACAGGTAACGAGTCGAGGACAGAGGAGCCTCTTAAAGAAGAAGTTACAGGTCTGTGAGCCAGAAATCTTGCTTGTTTGTAGGTGACCAAATACTTATTTTCCACCATAATTTGCAAATAAATTCATTAAAAATCCTACAATGTGATTTTCTGGATTTTTTTCTTCTCATTTTGTCTGTCATAGTTGAAGTGTACCTATGATGAAAATTACAGGCCTCTCTCATCTTTTTAAGTGGGAGAACTTGCACAATTGGTGGCTGACTAAATACTTTTTTTGCCCCACTGTAAGTGCTCTGGAAGTAGGAGTCAAGAGAGACACTAGCATCAGATACACAGCTGCTGAAATAGTAAATAAGGCTAGAAAGACATCTACCAACAGACAGAAGATTACAATTCAACAAACTCCCTTTTCAACTTTTCTTTTACCATGCAAATTTCTGGTGAGTAAAAATAACCACTGAGGTGAGAATTGTTGCTGTAATTTTGACAACACAGTTTAACCTAAATACAAGCACTCGGCTGATTCATCATCTTCTTCCCATCATGCAGAAATGGACTGTTAACACCGTAACACATTATATCGCAAGACAAGCTGACTATCTATCCATCAAGAATCCATTAATGTCAGCAACATTAACTGTAGCAGGTGTCTCTCTCATGGCCCAATACACACAGCTACTAATGGTAACAGAAGCTCACTAATAACCCTTCAACACCCTGCAGGGTTTGTTCACATGATGGAATCAAGTCGAGTAGTAAGTGACTGCTTTTCATTTTCAGCATCGCTGAATGTTCAACCACGTGACGTCTCTGAGAGAGCAGTAGACCTTTCAAGCTATCTGCAGGGAGGAAGGAAACAGGGTTGCTAGGATACAGGAGTAAGAGTCCCTGGTCGGGGGGAAATATAAATGCAGATTCTGAACGGAAATAAAAACACTCGGAGAAGAATCAAGGAGTCACACTAGCAGGACCTAGTGCAGAGTTAAGAAGTCACGCATAGCCTAGCTTTCACAAACATAGGAGGGAAGAGAATGAGCTGATTGGGTCATCCTTGAGGTGTTCCATCTCCAATCATGTATTTAATATGCATCTAGTGAGGACCCCTGACAACAGTGAGTCGAGGAAATTTCTGGTTGTGACAACCAATCATATCGCCGTCTACAACCAAGAGGTAACCAAAAATTGCACCTACCAACCAATCCGAGACGCCAGCGCAATCAAGACGTTACCAAGAATTGACCAATGAGAATAGAGCTATGGAAGTGTCCGGAACTAGAAGAGGAGTGCCTCTCCTCTGTCTCTAACAAACATTTCATCCAACAGTAAAGTTAAAACGTTCGCGGCTTATATTATCTTTTTCTGAAATCAGAAGTTGTCTGCTGTTTTCAATTGGAACATCTATCACTAGCAGGTACGATCATCACGAGTACAGTTGGCTAACAACTTAGCTAGCTAGCTACAGTACTTACAGTAGCGAGCTGCATGTTTTGACAGGTTGTCAAAATAGTTTGTCTCTTCATGTCAGCCCCAATATTTCCATACTAGGCTGAAATCCTAGTGTGATTTTATAGCAGGCCTAAGTTTTGTTGCCCAGCTAGTTAGTCAGATAGCTTTAAATTACTTAAATGAATAATGTGGCTAGCTAGATGTAGACATTGAATAAACATGCACTTGCTTATGCTTGTGTGTGTTATAATGTGCTGAGAGAGTTGAGATGTTAGGTAAAGGTTAGACACGGTTCATTTAAAATGTTCCATCTACACACCCAATTTGCTCACTGTGATGACATTTTACATCTTATACTCATCAATAAACTCCCCCCCTTATTTCCATAGCAAGTTGTCACAGAGTGCATCTAGATGGGAGCCTTGTCCTGAAAGACACCAGCTTCTACAGATGCATGACTGAGAAGATCCTATCTGGCTGCATCACCGCCTGTAAAAGCAGCTGCACCGTCCCCCGGAAGATCACCAAGGACTTCAGCCACGGCCTGTTCTCTTGGCTTCTGTCTGGCAGACGGTACCGGAGCATCTACCACCAGGCCATAAGACTTAAAAAGCCTGGCTGTCCACCTGCACAATCTGCTGTTCACCTGCACCGTAAGAGACAGTTTCCACTGACTCTGTGACAGTATTGCTTCCGACAAAGCATTGCTCCCTACCGCTCCACTAAAGTCACAGCCCTTGCCCACGCACACTCACATCACTGCTGATATTATTTATATGTACTGCTCACTTCATCTACTTGTTGACATAGCACATTTCACAGTACATACCATTACTACTAGGTTTTACTACTACTTTTAGACCTTTTAATAGCTGTTTACCACTTGCCTTATTGTGCTCTTTGTTTTTGACATTTCACTGCACTGTTGAGAGGTAGTCCAACAATGAACTAAAGGAGCCTAAAGTTTCTCCTTATAGTCCAAGGACCTTACATCTTCTGTGTAAAGGCCAACTGGCTGGCAGCCAAAACAGCCAAATACTCAAGCTAAACGTGAATCGATTCTCAACTACGGTACGGTTCTAGAAACATAAATCCCTCTACTTTCATATCACATCAAAATACACACACTGTTTTGACCAGTTTTAACAGTTGTCACTGACAGTATTTTTCCAGTGACAACACGTTTGTGGCATCCGTCTTCTGTTCTCTATCTCACACACAAGACGTAGATAGCTAATTACCACAGGTAGTGGTCTCTGCCTTCCGTCTGTTTTCCGTAAACACGTGCTCTAACATGGCCGTGTAGTAACTCTAACCCCCATACAGAAGACGCCTTGGTCCAATGACTTACGTGTAATGAAATGGAATTGAGAGTCATTAATTATCAAGGGCTATGTTGACAGGTAGCTTGCAAGTAAGCATTTCATTTCACTGTTTACACTAAGGTATCCTGTGTATATCACGAACAACTTGGATTTGACTTCATTATATTTTTGACAGTAAGGATGCTTGCCATTTCAGGAGACACAGTTCAAAAAGAGTGATGCAAAAACAAAAAGCTGCCAATTACTTTCAAGGAGTACCCCACCCCACCATCCAGTCCACACCTCTACATGCATCAGGCCTCCGCTCCTGTACAGGCTACTCCACCAGCTTGGCCTCTGTCCGTGCCCGGCTGGGACTCTGCAGCCCCGTCCTCCACTCCTGTACAGGCTACTCCACCAGCTTGGCCTCTGTCCGTGCCCTCTAAACCCGTGCCCGGCTGGGACTCTGCAGCCCCCTGTCCTCCGCTCCTGTACAGGCTACTCCACCAGCTTGGCCTCTGTCCGTGCCCTCTAAACCCGTGCCCGGCTGGGACTCTGCAGCCCCCTGTCCTCCGCTCCTGTACAGGCTACTCCACCAGCTTGGCCTCTGTCCGTTCCCTCTAAACCCGTGCCCGGCTGGGACTCTGCAGCCCCTGTCCTCCGCTCCTGTACAGGCTACTCCACCAGCTTGGCCTCTGTCCGTGCCCTCTAAACCCGTGCCCGGCTGGGACTCTGCAGCCCCCTGTCCTCCGCTCCTGTACAGGCTACTCCACCAGCTTGGCCTCTGTCCGTGCCCGACTGGGACTCTGCAGCCCCCTGTCCTCCGCTCCTGTACAGGCTACTCCACCAGCTTGGCCTCTGTCCGTGCCCGACTGGGACTCTGCAGCCCCCTGTCCTCCGCTCCTGTACAGGCTACTCCACCAGCTTGGCCTCTGTCCGTGCCCGACTGGGATTCTGCAGCCCCATGTCCTCCGCTCCTGTACAGGCTACTCCACCAGCTTGGCCTCTGTCCGTGCCCGGCTGGGACTCTGCAGCCCCCTGTCCTCCGCTCCTTACAGGCTACTCCACCAGCTTGGCCTCTGTCCGTGCCCTCTAAACCCGTGCCCGGCTGGGACTCTGCAGCCCCCTGTCCTCCGCTCCTTACAGGATGGGCATGATGGAGCCAGCAACCAGTCTCTGTCCATTTTCAATTAATTATAGAAATATAATTATTTGTGTTCAATTGTTTGTCCCTCTGTAGTGTTTATTTAACTATATTACTATTTTTCAAGCTTATACAGCACAATTTTTCATTGAGACGCAAACAGACACAGTAAAAAACAAACAGTGCAGTTATGCCCTCAAGTGAGGCAATCAAACATTACAAACAGTGTCAGTACAGAGACAAAGTGGAGTCGCAATTTAACGGCTCAGACACGAGACGTATGTGGCAAGGACAATCATGGATTACAAAGGGACACCAGCCAAGCCACGGATACCAACATCTTGGTCCCGGACAAGCTAAACACCTTCAGGTGCTTTGAGGATAACACAGTGTCACCGACATCACTCCAGAGGACTGTGGGCTCTCGTTCTTCATGGCCGATGTAAGACATTTCAGCGCTTTAAACCTCGCAAGGCTGCTGGCCCAGACGGCATCCCTAGCCACATCCTCAAAGCACGCGCAGACAAGCTGGCTGGATTGTTTACAGACATACACTACCGGTCAAAAGTTTGGACACGCCTACCAATTCAAGGGTGTTTCTTTATTTTTACTATTTCCTACAGAATAATAGTGAAGACATCAAAACTATGAAATAACACATATGGAATGATGTAACCAAAAAAAGTGTTAAACACATCCAAATATATTCTTCAAATAGCCACCCTTTGCCTTGACAGCTTTGTACACTCGTGGCATTCTCTCAACCATCTTCACCTGGAATGCTTTTCCCACAGTCTTGAAGGAGTTCCTACATATGCTGAGCACTTGTTGGCTGCTTTTCCTAAACTCTGCGGTCCAACTCATCCCAAACCATCTCAATTTGGTTGAAGTCGGGTGATTGTGGAGGCCAGGTCATCTGATGCAGCACTCCATCACTCTCCTTCTTGGTCAAATAGCCCTTACACAGCCTGGAGGTGTGTTGGGTCATTGTCCTGTCAAAAAAACAAATGACAGTCCCACTAAGACCAAACCAGTTGGGATAGCGTATCGCTGCATAATGCTGTGGTAGCAATGCTGGTTAGTGTGTGTCACCAGCAACGCATCCCCACAACATAACACCTCCTCCATGCTTTACAGTGGGAAGTACAAATGCGGAGATCATCCGTTCACCCACAACGGTTCCACAAATAAACTTTTAACAAGGCACACCTGTTAATTGAAATGCATTCCAGGTGACTACCTTGAAGCTGGTTGAGAGAATGCCACGAGTGTGCAAAGCTGTCATCAAGGCAAAGGGTGGCTATTTGAAGAATCTTAAATATAAATACATTTGGATTTGTTTAAGACTTTTTTGGTTACTACACGATTCCATGTGTTATTTCATAGTTTTGATGTCTTCACTATTATTCTACAATGTAGAAAATAGTAAATAAAAATGAAAAATAAACTTTGAATGTGTTCTAAAACTTTTGACTGAATGCACTACCAATCACTCCCTATTCCAGTCTGCTGTCCCCACTTGCTTAAAGATATCCACCATTACTTTCTTTGGTACAGGAACAAAGGTAACTGAACTAAATGACTATCGCCCCATAGCACTCACTTCTGTCACCATGAGGTTCTTTGAGAGGCTAGTTAAGGATCATATCGCCTCCACCTTACCTGACACCCTAGACCTATTTCCATTTCCATACCGCACCAATATATCCACAGACGATGCAATCGCCATCGCACTGCCCGATCCCATCTGGACAAGAGGAATAACTACGTATGTAGGAACGCTGTTCATTGACTACAGCGCAGCCTTCAACATCATAGTACCCTCCAAGCTCATCATTAAACTTGGGGCCCTGGGTCTGAAACCCGCCCTGTGCAACTGGGTCCTGGACTTCCTGACGGGCCGCCCCCAGGTGGGGAAGATAGGCAACAACACATCCACTACGCTGATCCCCATGGGCCCCACAAGTGAGCGTGCTCAGCCCCCTCCTGTAGTCCCTGTTCACTCATGACCATGTGGCCACGCATGCCTCTAACTCAATCATCAAATTTGCAATGACAGTAGTAGGCCTGATTACCAACAATGAGGCCCTGACGGAGTGGTGCCAGGAAAATAACCTGTCCCTCAATGTCAACAAAAGCTGATCGTGGACTTCAGGAGACAGCAGGGGAGCACGCCCCCACCCACATCGACGGGGATGCAGTGGAGAGGGTGAAAAGCTTCAAGTTCCTCGGCATACACATTGACAACCTGAAATGGTCTATCCACACAGCGCCTCTTCAACCTCAGGAGGCTGAAAAAATGTAGCTTGGCCCCTAACACAGAACCCAAACCGCCTGCGCCATCGTGCGCTATCGTGCGCACATTTATTTGTCACCCTACACCAAACGCTATCACGACACGCAGGTTAAAATATCAAAAACTCTGAACCAATGACATTAATTTGGGAACAGGTCGAAAAGCATTAAACATGTATGGCACTTTAGCTAGTTAGCTTGCACTTGCTAGCTAATTTGTCCTGGGGATAAACATTGTGTTGTTATTTTACTTGAAATGCACAAGGTCCTCTACTCTGACAATTAATCCACACATAAAACAGCCAACCGAATCGTTTCTAGTCATCTCTCCTCCTTCCAGGCTTTTTCATATTTGAACATATATGGTGATCGGCATCATAGTATTACCACGACGACCGGCAAAACAGTTCGTCTTTCAATCACCCACGTGAGTATAACCAATGAGGAGATGGCACGTGGGTACCTGCTTTTATAAACCAATGAGGAGATGGGAGAGGCAGGACTTGCAGCGTGATCTGCGTCAGAAATAGAACTGACTTCTATTTTAGCCCTTGGCATCGCAGACGCTCGTTGGCGCGAGCGAGCAGTGTGGGTGCAATAATTGAATAACATTGATATCTAAATGTATTTTGTGACGCACGCAACGTGTCCGGTCTGGTCAGCATGTAAGACTCTCACAAACTTTTATAGATGCACCCTGTCAGGTTGTATCACCTCCCGGTACTGTAACTGCACCGCACCAGCAGGGCTCTCCAGAGGGTGGTGCTGTCTGTCCAACGCATCACCGGTGGTACACTACCTGCCCTCCAGGACACCTACAGCCCCCGATATCACAGGAAGGCCAAAAAGATCATCAAGGACATCAACCACCCGAGCCACGGCCTGTTCACCCCGCTATCATCCAGAAGGCGAGATCAGCACATGTGCATCAAAGCTGGGACCGAGACTGAAAAACAGCTTCTATATCAAGGGCAGCAGACTGTTAAATAGCCATCGCTAGCTGGCTACCACCCGGTTACTCAACCCTGCTCCTTAGAGGCTGCTGCCCTATACACATAAACATGGAATCACTGGTCACTTTAATAATATTTACATACTGCTTTACTCATTTCATATGTATATACTGTAGTCTAGTCAATGCAATTCTATTAAACTATTACAGTAATATATATATATACACACACACTAAATATTCCATCCACATACTGTCCATACATCCCATTACACACATACACACTTATACTCCGGACCCAGACATTGCTTGTTCTAATATTTATATATTTTTAATTCCATTTTGTTACTTTTAGATGTGTCTATTGGTGTGTATTGTTAGAAACTACAGCACTGTTGGAGCTAGGAACCCAAGCATTTAGCTACACCTGCAATAACATCTGCTAAATATGTGTATGTGACCAATACAATGTGATTTGATGTATTAGTCAGTGTTCTCCCCTTCCTCTTGATTCACTCTGTGCACAAAAGCCCTTAGCTGAACGCTCCGACTGCATTTTGATCAATTCATATTAGCCTTTGAATGTTCCATTTGATAAACAATTTAATTTTCCTGCATGCGTGATATGTGCACTGATTTCAAACAAATAAAAGTATATTTTGTCACTCATGTCTTCTTCCAATTCTGTGTTTTTAATTACTTCCTTGATTTACAATCAAAACAACTTAGCTAACATTGTGTTTGTGATGTGAACATGATCTTAAATGTAGAGATTAAGCCCTTTATCTTAATTGGGATAAACAAGATGTAACTCCTGTGGTGTTTAAGCTTAACATCGGGAGTCCCATAGGGTGGTGCACAATTGGCCCAGCGTCGTCCGGGTTAGGGAGGGTTTGGCCAGGTTAGGCAATCATTGTAAAATAAGAATTTGTTATTAACTGACTTGCCTAGTTAAATAAAGGTTAAATAAAAAAATTAAAACACATTTACCCTTCAACAAGTTGGAATCCTGACGGGTTTTCATATTAAAAAGAGAGATTTACAGGTAAAGAGGAGCGAGGATTGTCGGAAGAAGCCCAATGCTTTCCTACTGTAAGGAAAATAAAGCATAAAAAAACTATTCTAGGGTAAATACAGCAGCCGGGTCAGCGTCATTGAGTATGTTCACTTTTGGTAGAAAATGCCCCCTGAATTCGCTACAATTATTCATTCTTTCAAACCCTCATCCAGGCAATAATCTAACAACATATGGAGCGTCAAAGATTCACCAACGACTTTGGAGCAAAGATAACAAAGCCTAAATGTAAACAAAATTGGTATGGCCCAGATGGAGTGGCTAGTCCCGTGAAGACGCCGGGCTACAAAAACCACATGCACTTCAAAGTCACACATACACAACATCGGCACCAGTGTGTGGAAGTGACTGGTACGGATGTGGTGATTCTTTGGGATGCTTATAAAGCACAACAGTATTATACCAGCATTATAAAGCATTCTCTCTCATCCATCCACTGACCTGAGTGTGGAAGTTGGTCATGGTGGTGGTCTCTATATCCTTCTTCCCCAGCACCTCCATCTTGACGGGTGCGTTGGGGAACTTGTACGAGAAGTAGTCCAGGAAGTCTGGTAGGTAGGAGGCCGCTCCATGGATGATGCCCATGACGTAATGGGCGGCGTCAGCTTGGTCCTCGCTGAATGACAGGGTGACAAACTCCTGGGCGAAGCGCTGCATCTCAGCCGGTGAGAGACAGGCCAGCTGCTGGGTGTAGGCGTGGGCCACCAAGGCTCCGCCATTGGCCTGCTGTTCCACGTGGATCAGACTGCCAAACTCCAGCACCGCCATGCCGAGGGACGGGGCACTGTGGAGGGGGGAGCCATAGCCCAACCTCTCCCTGACCATGGAGGCTGTGGAGGTGGACACAGAAGTACTAGTGGTGATGCTGGAAGAATCCTGATGGGGACTTGGGAAGGTTTGGAAGAAACTGTTATTGCTGCTGTTGTTACTTCTGTCTGGTGTGTTGAGCAGGTCAGGCAGGTCCACAGATACACCCGAACACACAGTCTGGCTGGAGCGGTGGTACATCTTGGGCCGGCTGCGTCTTTCCCTCTCTCCGTCTTTGTGCTTCTTTTTCTTCTTCTTCTTTAACTTTTTCAAGAGGAGCTCGTCCTCAGAGTTGAATTTAGGCTTTTCTGTCGAGTCTGCATGGAAGAGAAGACGTGTAAACCAACAGGTGTAAATAAGATGTGCATACATCTTGAAGGCACTAGTCCTGGTAAATGACCTAGCTACTTCACAGCCATAGACTAAATGTATTATGAGAGGGAAACTAAAACAGTGTGAACACCTCTGACATGGGAATGACAAACATGGCATCAATCTCCAAGCAATCACCACGAAGAGCTTCTCTCACCCATACCTTTCAGTGGCATTTTCACCTCGCCATTCTCCCTCGCAACATCATTCACAACCATCCCTGGGTGGTTCGTCTTCTCCCTGTCCCTCTCCTTATCAGTATCCTTCTCCCTTTTCTTCTCTCTTTCCTCATCTTTGCCAGTATGATCTTAAAAATTGAAATGTAATACAGATTATGTAGTAACAAATATATTGATAATGATCAATCAACACGTCATTCATATTCAACTTCTCAAGTGTAGGCCTATCAGTCAGTAGTATTATAAACAGCTGGGCCTAGTGGCATTATGTAGGCCTACTGTACAGTGGCACTGTAACTAATGTTACAATCAGCTGGCCTTAGTAATTTAAAACCTAGTTTCCATGACTTTTAACATGAAATCCGTTATTCAGAAGACTGACCTCGTAACATCTTTACATCACCATTCTCCGTCTTTGTATGGCAACTCGGAAGGCTCACTTTCTCCAGGAGTGAGCTCTGCATTTTAGTGCTCTTCTCTTTTTCCTTGTGACGTTTCTCCTTCGGTTTCTTCACTTTCGAAGGAGAAGCGAGAAAGTTGCTGATCTTGAAGATCTTTCGTGCGGGAGCTGGCGAGGTGGAGTTGCTCGGCTTGGCCGGGCCGAAACTCCATTTCGCTGGGCTTCCATAACTCTGCTTCCCGTTGTGTTTTTCCCCTGCGCACACTACGTCCCCGTTCAATTTCTTTTGCTTCAAGCTCTTCTCCTCAATTCTGACTTTCTTGGGCGGTGGGGGGAAGACATCGTTGGAAGACTGTGGTCGACTCTCCGGTGGTATTTTGGGTACCAAGGGTTTTGGGGGATTTATTTTGCCATTAGCTGCGAAATGCATGGATCCTACGGACTCAGCCATCTTGAAAGTTTCTATTTTTTACGCTCATACGTAACTGCTGCGTGAGAGACAGGGAGGGGCGGACCCCTTGTGTAGTACGTCAGAAGACAAGAGGGTGGAGGGGGGAAAACAGTAAACACTTTGCAAACGGGAAAGTCTAGCTGTCATTGATACAATGTTATACTATGCACCCTGTACCTCAGATTGATACAATGTTATACTATGCACCCTGTACCTCAGCTACACTGTTACAATGCATATAGTACAATATTGACATTGCCACTGTACTGTAACATCTCTCACTATCAATGTGATATGAGATATATCATTGACATAGTGACATACATGAAAGAGATTGGACGATGGAGAATATATGAGTATATGAGTATGAGCGTCTTTCCTGTAAAAAAAATATGAATCCACATTTGACTATTTTTTTTCCTTGCTTGGGTACTCACTACACCAACCTTTTGAGTAACAATTTATCTCAGTGCTAGAGGCATCACTACAGACCCTGGTTCAATCCCAGGCTGTATTTTTTATTTATTTAGCTAGGCAAGTCAGTTAAGAACAAATTCTTATTTACAATGACGGCCTATACCAGCCCACCCCAGACGACGCTGGGTCAATTGTGCGCCTCCCTATGGGACTCCTAATCACAGTCGGTTGTGATACAGCCTGGAATCGAACCAGGGTGTCGCCTCTAGCACTGAGATGAAGTGCCTTAGATCGCTGCGCAACTCGGGATGTCTGTATCACAAACGTCCGTCAGGGCGGCGCACAATTGGCCCAGCATTGTCAGGGTTAAGGGAGGGTTTGACCGGGGTAAGCCATCAATGTCAAATAAGAATTTGTTCTTAAAAATAAAGGTTAAAAAACATACATAATCACGGCTATGCTGCAATATAAAAATATACCACACGGTGGCAGCAGAGGAACGACTCACTTAACAATAACATCCATGTCTTGCTGGAGAGAGAGAGAGAGAGAAAAGGGATGTTGACGAGAGAGGGGGAGAGGACTCTTATTGCTGAAATTGACATGGTGACATTATTTAGTTGTTTTCACACTGAATTCACATTAGTTGACAACTCAAGAAAATGTCAATCAAAACTATACTTTGAACTGACGTCTGGGCCCAGTAGTTAGTCCTGTGCGGACCAGAGTATGAGGGAGGGAGAGAAAGCTTATTTATTTAACTAGGCAAGTCAGTTAAGAACAAATTCTTATTTACAATGACGGCCTACCAAAAGGCAAAAGGCCTGCGGGGACAGGGGCTGGGATTAAAAATATAGGACGAAACACACATCACGACAAAAGACACCACAACACTACATAAAGAGAGACCTAAGACAACAACATCGTATTGCAGCAACACATGACAACACAGCATGGTAGCAACAACATGGCAGCAGCACAACATGGTAGCAGCACAAAACATGGTACAAACATTATTGGGCACAGACAACAGCACAAAGGGCAAGAAGGTAGAGACAACAATACATCACGCGAAGCAGCCACAACTGTCAGTAAGTGTCCATGATTGAGTCTTTGAATGAAGAGATGGAGATAAAACTGTCCAGTTTGAGTGTTTGTTGCAGCTCGTTCCAGTCGCTAGCTGCAGCGAACTGAAAAGATGAGCGACCCAGGGGTGTATGTGCTTTCGGGACCTTTAACAGAATGTGACTGGCAGAACTGGTGTGGAGGATGAGGGCTGCAGTAGGTATCTCAGCTAGGGGGCAGTGAGGTAAAAGAGGGTTTTATAAATAAGCATCAACCAGTGGGTCTTGCGACGGGTAGACAGAGATGATCAATTTACAAAGGAGTATAGAGTGCAGTGATGTGTCCTATAAGGAGCATTGGTGGATAATCTGATGGCCGAATGGTAAAGAACATCTAGCCTCTCTAGAGCACCCTTACCTGCTGATCTATAAATTATCTCTATAAAGTCTCCGTAATCTAGCATGTGTAGAATGGTTATCTGAATCAGGGTTAGTTTGGCAACTGGGGTGAAAGAGGAGTGATTACAATAGAGGAAACCAAGTCTAGATTTAACCTTAGCCTGCAGCTTTGATATGTGCTGAGAGAAGGACAGTGTACCGTCTAGCCATACTCCCAAGTACTTGTATGAAAGGAGGGAGGAAGGAAGGGAGGGAGGAAGAGAGAAGAGAGGGAAATGGAAAAATATAGTGAGAGGGAAAATTGAGAGACGGAGAGAGACATCACGTGCACTTTAAACCTCTGCTGTTTTCACAGAACTAGTTAAAACCCAAATACATGAAGAGAGTGATGTCATTTCAAAACATGACTCAGATTACACAATCCAACCTTGATAATAGTAATAGGCCTGTTTACGCTCAACTTCAGCTGTGTCTTTTCACATGTATTGATTATTTATATTACCTAGCTTGCGTCTCAGTTACCGAATAAACAACGTGCTGTAAACAGCGTTCCAACATGTTTCCAGTAATGCACTGGTTATCTGAAAAAGGGAAGTTTCTCTGCATGCAAACATAAATCAGAAATAAACACAATGAAAATGTGCAAACTATCCCTCATCTAAATAATTCTGTTCAAGTGCACCCTCGCCAAAGGGATCCATTTTTGAATATCACTCTATCCTTTAAATGCAACATTCAAGTAGAGGTTCAAATCCATCAGAGACAATGGAGAGTACAGAATAAACACAGCATTCAGTTCAATCCTGTCATTGGATTATTCTAACAGAGTGTGTTTATTTCTCTGGCCCTAAATGGTTCTTGAGTGTATATTGGACAGAGAACTGACGCTGAATGAGTGGGTTACCATGGAGATGGTGATGACTCACTGGAAAGAGTAAGTAACTCCCCTCCGACCCTCACACACACTCTCCATCCACAAACATGTCAAATCAAATCAAATAAATGTTTATTTGTCACATGCGCCAAATGCAACAGGTGTAGGTAGACCTTACCGTGAAATGCTTACTTACAAGCACTTAACCAACAATGTAGTTCAGAAAATAGAGTTAAGAAAATATTTACTAAATAAACTAAAGTTAAAAAAATGTATAAAAGTAACACAATAAAATAACAATAACGGGGCTATGTACAGGGGGTACCGGTACTGAGTCAATGTGTGGGGTACAGGTTAGTCGAGGTCATTTGTACGTCTGGAGTCAATTGTCTGAAGTGTCCTCCTCTCCCTGTCCTCTCCTCTTATCTAAAAACATATGGAATTTGCTTTCACATGTCCTGCTCTTTCACATCTATGCAGATGAAGATAGATATGACTATAAGGAGAGGAAGATTTCACACTATTGCGAAGCACGATAAGGGTCAAATCAATTGACACATCTCAATTATCTTGTTTACTGCTGGTTTCCACTCCTCCTCCATTAGTGCACTGTGAAACTAAATGGAGGAATTCACAGTTAAACAAGTTATACAATATAGTGGTCCCTCAGGACACAATATGAGGATTATAAAACTAGAATGTCCTGTTGTAAATTTGCTGGCAAAAATAAAGGTACAAACAAACTGTTTTCCAGTACATCACAACTTCTCCTTCAGGGGAAAAATATAACGTTTTTTTAATAACGATTGTGTGGATGGTTGAGAGTCAGACTCCCCTGGGTGAGAGGTGTTAGAACCAAACAATCCACTCCCCCTTTAAAGCATGTTTTCCAGACCCTGTATCAACTCAGGGAATCTTAGAGAGAATTGTCAAACAATGTCTTAATGAGGTACAGGCTCTTGAAACAGAAACAAAAATGACCTGACGTTATCTGTGTTTGACACTGTGTAGGAAATCCAACCCAGATGTGTGGGACTCGAAGTCCTCGCTTTCTCATTTTTAAGAAATCAGGCAACTGACCAATGAATAAGTGCAGAACTTTTACACGGAAGAACAGGAAGTTATCAGTTTCAGTATGGACAGAGGGTTGACTGAGACTGGAGAAGATGTGAACTAATTAGTGTTCAAGTGTGTAAGTGTGTGTGTAGTAATTAGTTGACAGATAAAACAACACCTCACGGCACAAAGTGGACTGCGAAGAGACACACACAAACACACACACATACACTGTAATACTTTAACACTGTTGTATTATAGTATTGTAAAATGTATGTTGTAGATGTGTGAGGATATAGTAATGATGTAATGTCTTGTATGATGTGTTGTTTTGTTTAGGTTGTGTTATTTTATTTGATTTATGATGTAGGATTAAAACAATAATGTATCCTGCTCGGACTCCAGGAAGAGTAACTGCTGATGGGGATCCTAATCAATACAAATACAAAAAAGCTCCCGTCCTTGTCCTATCTAGCCAGAACACAGCTGACGAGTCTCAACTACAGTTTCTAGACTAAACATAACCTCATGGTAATGACAGGTGACTTGTCATGCCTAATAGCGCATTACATTACTGTGTTTACGCTATCAGACCCACATGCCAAGTGCTGCATTACAGGGGACTAGGATGGCGTCACAGACAGATGAGACTCTGGTTGGGGCTGCGAAGAAAACTTAAGCATAGAGCCAACACACCTGCCACATCTCGCTCCAGAGTTGGAGTGGCCTACCAGGAATTATGGCATTACAGGGAAGTGGCACGGCATCGCAGACAGACATGTGAATCCAGCTCAGTTAGGAATAGGGCAGTCACACACAGACAAACATACAGGCCCAACGACAATCACTTCTCTGCCTAGAGTGGATGGCGATGGAGAGGCCTGCCGGGAGGCCTGATCTAGTAGTCCAGTCTAGGTAGCAAAGCCTCACTGATAGTAAGATGTTTATTTTTGCCGGTTTAAGTAAAAACTATAGTGCTGCTTAGTGCTTACACAACCCAGGACAGAGAGTAGACCAAGACAGGTTACCATGGGAATTCAAAACACTGCGTTCAGAAAGAGTGCACCCTGAGGATGAAAACCCCCCTCCCGACCAAACATGGCAATGGACACAGCAGAGGGTGTTAATGGCCTGGGTCTAAAATAAATATGAAGGAAATTGGCTGTGCAGTGTAGTGCCATCGTTCTGGGTAGAAGTTGCCCTTAGGCACATATCTAGGATTTAAACAATTCACCCACCCAAATCATAACCTGAGCCATTGGGGTGGGTGCCTAGTCATGTGTATCGGGGGCAACTTCATTCTTCGACTACGTAGGCACTGTGAATTTATACCAGTACAGTATTCTGTGGCACATTCCAAAGGCGTAAAACTTTGCTCTTTCCATGAATAGAATGCATACAATTGGCCCATAATCCTTATCTCTAACTAAGACAATTCATTAATCATACACTGTATTTAGTAACCACAAACCCCCTTGGATAAATATGTGATGATAAATTCTTGCCTGTTATTCCACTCAAGCCAGAGAGAACTGAGACTCAGAGACAGCGAGATATCAGATATGTCTGAACAGTAACGTAACAAACATAAAGCCACAGCCCGGGGCCCCACGACTTTGTGCTTCAAATGCATATTTGGACCCATCTCATCTGTCATTCGCATGTGTGTCGGCCCTATTAACAGGACACATGGGGAGATGGATGCCAAAGAGACCATCACACACATGCATATTCACTGCAGTGATATACAAGAAGAGAAAACAATGTGTGCTTATCATTACAGCATGGAATAAGAATGCGTTGCGAATGGTCCTCATTAGATGTTTTGATTTGGTTAAAGACAATGTGGAAAATAATAATAGGATTACGATATGCTGTATAAATGCCTTTCGTTTTTAAAGCTTTTCCTGCCTTTTATAACCAATTTAGCTCCGTACCTGTTAACTCTTTTGGTGACATGCTGAAGCAGCCAAAGACTGCTATAATCCCCCAATGATCTCTTTCTCTCTTTCCTCCCCCCTCTCTCTTTACCTCTCACTCCCTCTTTCTTCATCTCATCCTTTCCTGTCTCACTCACAGACATGGATACCCCCTTGAAGTGGACGCCCAATTTTTAATCCCTCACTCCCATTCCTTTTCTCTCTCTCTCCTCTAAATCCTTCTCACACAAGCAAACACCACTTTCAAGAAGTCCCTCAGCCCCCTCCTCTTTCTTCCCCTTCTTTCCTCCCTCCCACTCTCTGTCACAGCTTCACACACACCGAGGTGGGTCTTTGGCATCCTCATGCACCCTCTCTCGCCTTCTCTTCTCTCAGAATTCTTATAGCTCAGGATAGCGATGAGGTTGGCTGTGCTCTGCGTGTGCGGGACCCTGCTGGCCTTCTCCACGCCCCCTGGGAACTATGCAAACCTCAGCAAGGGAGACTTTAATTGGGGTACAGATTCTGGGAGCTGCTTGGTAACTCTAAAGCCTGCAGGGAAGTGTGGGGGAGAGGGGATGGACGAGGACGCATGCCCCTACCGAGTGACCTTGCCACCGCTGGACGTCATGCTGCCCCGGCAGCTCAGGGAATTGGAGAGGACGGCGAAGGAGGTGCAGAGGCTAAAGGAGACCGTGGAGCAGCTGAAGAGAGCCTGCATGGAGTGCAGGATAAGCCAGATGGAGCGGGAGAGAGAGAGGCTGGGGGACAGAGAGAGGGAGAAAGAAGAGAAGGAGAAGGTGAGATTGGGAGAGAGGGAGAAGGAGAAGGAGGGGAAGGAGTGGGAGAAGAAGACAGAGAGACAGGGAGACCGAGAAAGGAAGATGGACAAGGAGGGAGAGGGGGCAAGAGGCAGGGAGACAACAATTGTGGAAGAGAGAGAGGGAGTGGAGGAGAGGGCCAGGGAGATTGAGAACAATATTGTTGAGATAAGAAAGAGAGAACGGGAGAAAGAGTGGGAGAGAGAGTGGGAGAGGGAAAATGAGAGAGAAAGAGGGGGAAACAGGGAATGGGTGATAGAAAGGGAGAGAAAAATAGAGAATGAGACCAAGAGAGAGGAAGAGGAGGGAAGGGAGACAGAGATGGAGAAGGAGAACATTTTAGAAGGGGAAAGGGGGAGAGGGGGAGAGATAGAGAAAAACAGGGGGAGTGAAAATGAAAGAGAGAGGTTATGGGAAATGAAGGTGGAAACCGAGGAGAGTCAGGGGATAAGTTAAGGGAGAAGGATCTGGAGCGCGAGAGTAGACAGAAAGAGGAGAGAGGGTGGGGAAATAGGGAACAGATCGAGGAGAAGGGACAACATCAGGTGGAGATAGAGAGTGAAAGGGAGGGGAAGATAGAGAAAGATAGTGAAAAAAAGAAAGAGAAGGAGAGGCAGAGCCAACATCCTTGGCAAGGGAAGAAGACCCAGGGAGAGAAAGAATGGCAAAAGAAGAAAGAGAGAGAGAAGCAAACCCCAAGCCACAGACAGACAGAAGAAAAGAAAGAGAATCAGAGAGAGGAGACAGTAAAGAAGATAGAGAAAGAGGTAGAAAAAAGAGTCCAAAAAGTGCAGAGACACAGCATAGTGGTGACGACAGATGGGTCAAGTGATAATCAGGACATAGCCTCAACTAGCCCAAGCAGTGGTTTGACACAGGGCTCAATCCCCAGACCTCACTCCTCAGGACCAGACCAAACATCCACCTCCATCTCAGGCCCTGCCACCAATCCCAGCCCAGGATCTAGATCAGACACTGCCGGTGGATATATTCCAAGTCCTTCCTCCAGCTCAACCTCTAGCCCAAGATTTTCCTCCATCTCCAGCACAATGAAATCAATTCTGAACACAAGCTCAAGTCAAAGGACCATCTCCTCTTTACCTCGCCAAGGAGCCACCAGGTCTGGCCCCATCACAACCCCAAGTTCAGGCACCAACTACAGGACTGACAGAACCATCCCAAGTATCAAAACAAGCTCACACCAAACAACCATCAGCTCATCAGAAAGTATTATTAGCCCAAGAAACAGACCTTCCCAGAAGCACAAGCCCAACCAAACTATCCAGGCCATCAGACCTGGCCTTAAGCCCATACCACCCAGCCTGACTAGCTCCTCCAGCCTCAGCTCACGGACCACCACCACCAGCTCCAGCACTGCACGGACAATGACGGACAAAATCCCAGGACCCAGCCCAACAATTACCAGGTCATGGTGGAACCCAAGGCCTAGCACAAAGCCAAAATCTGGGACACAGCCCAGACCAGGCCTAAAGCCCAGACACAGCATAAAGCCTAAAGATAAACGAAAACCTAAACCAGGTGAAAAGCCATTCTCAGGCCTAAGACCTAAACCTGGAGCAAAACCAAAGCATGTCCTAAAGCCCAGGCGACCCAGCCCAACCAGCTCCTCCAGCTTCAATCATAAGACCGCTTCCAGAACTGTCTCAACTTCAACTACCACCACTAGCCTTAGCCCTGGAATCAGCTTTACAAGACCCAGTCTACAGACCACTGAGACAAGTAGCAACCAAAGCAGCACCACACTGGGACACTCTTCAGCCAACACCACTAGTCCGAGCTCAAAGATTACCAGCCCAAGCTTCAAGATGACTAGTTCCAGGCCTGGGGCAAGTAGTAGCAATAGCCCAGCTCCAGGAACTTCAACCACTGCTCAATCTAGCCCTAGGGCCACCAGTCCAAGTGCCAAAATTGGGTTCTTGTCGACCCCCAGACCCGGTCTAAAGCCAAAACCAGGTGCAAAGCCTTTTCCAGGCCCCAGAACCAAACCTGGACCAAAACCAAAGCCCATACCATCCAGCTCTGTCCCAGAGATCACTCCCAGACCTGGCTCAACTCCAGATAACAGCACAAGCCTCAGCCCAAATACCACCAGTCCAGGATCCTTTATTACCAGCTCCAGCCAAAGGATTAGTAATACAAGCCATAATCTAGGGAGTCTTAACAGCACAACACCAATACACTCTCCAGCAACCACCACAAGCCCAACGACTTCCAGTTCATCCATCCAGACTAGCTCTTCCAGCTCAAGTTCAACTCCAGCAATTACAACCACCACTAGCAGCAGCCCAGGAACCAGCTTCACTGGCCTCATCTCAAGGACCACCAGTACCAGCTCCAGCCCTAAGATGACATCTGCCCAAAACCCTGAACACAGCACAATGACTACCAGACCTAGGATTAAGCCCAGACCTGGTCTAAAGCCCAAACCAGGAGCAAAGCCCATTCCAGGCACCAGACCCAAACCTGGACCAACAACAAAGCCTGTCCTAAAGCCCAGACGACCCAGCTCATCAAGCTCTAGCCCTAAGACCTATCCAAGACCTGGCTCAACTTCAACCACCACCACTTGCCTTAACCGTGGGATCAGCTGTGCAATACCCAGTCTACAGAACACTGAGACAAGTATCAGCAAAAGCAGCACCACACTGGGACACTCTTCAGTATCCACCACAAGCCTTAGCCCAAAGATTTCCAGTTCAAGCATCCCGACCAGCTCTTCCAGCTCAAATTCAACTCCAGCAACTACAACCACCACAAGCCGCAGCCCAAGGACCAGCTTGACTAGCCTCAGCTCAAGGACCACCCGTGCCAGTCCCAGCCATGAGACAACATCTGTCCAAAACCCTGAACCCAACACAGTGACTACCAGACCTTGGATTAAGCCCAGACCAGGCCTACAGCCCAGACCTGGACTAAAGCCTAAACCAGGCACAAAACCCATTCCAGGCCAAAGACACAAACCTGGACAAAAACCAAAGCCCAGACCACCCAGCCCAACCAGCTCCTCCAGCTTCAACCCTAAGACCACTTCCAGAACTGGCTTAACTTCAACCACCACCACTAGCCTTAGTCCTGGAATCAGCTTTACAAGAACCATTCTACAGGCCACTAAGACAAGTAGCAACCAAAGCAGCACCACACTGGGACACTCTTCAGCCACCACAACTAGTCCGAGCTCAAAGATTGCCAGCCCAAGCTACAAGACAACTAGTTCCAGCCCTGGGGCCAGCAGTACTAGTAGCCCAACTCCAGGAACTCCAACCCCTGCTAGATCTAGCCCTAGGACCACCAGTCCAAGTGACAGAATTGAGTTATTGTGGACCCATAGACCTGGCCTAAAGCCAAAACCAGGTGCAAAGCCTATTCCAGACCCCAGAACAAAACCTGGACCCAAACCAAAGCCTGTCCCAAAGCCCACTCCATCAAGCCCAACTGGCTTTTCCAGCTCTGTCCCAGAGATCACTCCCAGACCTGGCTCAACTCCAGACAACAGCACAAGCCTCAGCCAAAATACCACCAGTCCAGGATCCTTTACTACCAGCTCCAGCCCAAGGATTAGTAATACAAGCCCTAGTCTAGGCAGTCTTAGAAGTACAATGGCAAGGCACTCTCCAGCAACCACCACTAGCTCTCGCCCAAATATTTCCAGTTCAAGCATCCCAACTAGCTCTTCCAGCTCAAGTTCAACTACTGCAACTACAACCACCACTAGCCGCAGCCCAGGAACCAGCTTCACTAGCCTCAGCTCAAGGACCTCCGGTACCAGCTCCAACCCTGAGACGAAATCTGCTCAAAACCCTGAACCGAGCACAATGACTACCAGACCTAGGATTAAGTCCAGACCTGGCATAAAGCCCAAAACAGGCACAAAGCCCAAACCAGTTACAAAACCCATTCCAGGCCCCAGACTCAAACCTGGACCAAAACCAAAGCCTGTCCAAAAGCCCAGACCACCCAGCCTAACCAGCTCCTCCAGCTTCAACCCTAAGACCACTTCCAGAACTGGTTCAACTTCAACCACCACCACAAGCCTTAGCCCTGGAATCAGCTTTACAAGACCCAGTCTACAGATCACTAAGTCAAGTACCAACCAAAGCAGCACCACACTGGGACACTCTTCAGCCACCACCACTAGTCCAAGCTCAAAGATTACCAGCCCAAGCTTCAAGACAACTAGTTCCAGCCATGGGGTCAGCAGTACCAGTAGCCCAACTCCAGGAACTTCAACCACCGCGAGATCTAGCCCAAGGACCACCAGTCCAAGCACAAAAATTGGGTCCTTGTGGACCCATAGACCTGGCCTAAAGCCAAAATCAGGTGCAAAGCCTATTCCAGGCCCCAGAACTAAACCTAGACCAAAACCAAAGCCTGTCCAAAATCCCACACCATCAAGGAAAACTGTCTCTTCCAGCTCTGACCAAGAAATCACTTCCAGACCTGGTTCAACTCCAGACAACAGCACAAGCCTCAGCCCAAATACCACCAGTCCAGGCTCCTGCACTACCAGCTACAGCCCAGGGATTAATAATACAAGCCCCGGTCTTGGCAGTCTTAACAGCACAATGGCAAGACACTCTTCAGCAACCACCACTAGCCCAACGACTTCCAGTTCAAGCATCCCAACCACCTCTGCCAGCTCAAGTTCAACTCCAGCAATTACAACTACCACTAGTCGCAGCCCAGGAACCAGCTTCCCTAGCTTCAGCTCAAGGACCACCAGTACCAGCTCCAGCCCTAAGATGACATCTGCTCAAAACCCTGAACCCAGCACAATGACTACTAGACCTAGGATTAAGCCCAGACCTGGCATAAAGCCCAAAACAGGAGTAAAACCCATTCCAGGCCCCAGACCCAAACCTGGACCAACACCAAAGGCTGTCCTAAAGCCCAGACCACCCAGCCTAACCAGCTCAACAAGCTCAAACCCAATGACCTATCCAAGAACTGGCTCAACTTCAACCAGCCTTAGCCCTGGGATCAGCTGTACAACACGCAGTCTACAGACCACTAAGAAAAGCACCAGCAAAAGCAACACCACGCCGGGACACTCTCCAGTAACCACTACTAGCCCTAGGCCAAAGACTTCCAGTTCAAGCGTCCCAACCAGCTCTTCCAGCTCAAGTTCAACTCCAGCAACTACAACCACCCCTAGCCACAGCCCAAGGACAAGATTCACTAGCCTCAGTTCAAGGACCACCAGTACCAGCCCTGAGACGACATCTGCCCAAAACCCTGAACCCAACACAATGACTACCACGCATAGGATTAAGCCCAGACCTGGCCTACACCCCAAACCTGGCCAAAAGCCAAAACCAGGCACAAAACCTATTCCAGGCCTCAGACCAAAACTTGTACCAAAATCAAAGCCTGTCCTAAAGCCCAGAACACCCAGTCCAACAAGCTCCTCCAGCTCTAGCCCAAAGACATATCACAGAACTGGCTCAACTTCAACAACCACTACATGGCTTAGCCCTGGGATCAGCTTTACAAGACCCAATCTAGAGACAACTAAGAAAGGTACCATCCGAAGCAACTCCACACCGGGACACTTTTCAGCCAGCACCAATAGTCCTATCTTAAAGATGACTAGCACAAGCTACAAGACTGCTAGTTCCAGCCCTGGGGACAGCATTAGCAGTAGTTCAACTACAGGAACTACAACCACCACTAGACCTAGCACAAGGACCACCAGTCCAAGCTCCAGAATTGGGTTCCGGTGGACCCCCAGACCCAGTCTAAAGGCAAAACCAGGTGCAAGGCCTAATCCAGGCCCCAGACCCAAACCTGGACCAAAATCAAAGCCTGTCCTAAAGCCCACACCATCAGGCTCAACTGGCTCTTCCCTAGCCGTCCCAGAGACAACTTCCAGAACTGGCTCAACTCTAGACACCAGCACAAACCTCACCACAAATATCACCAGTCCAGGCTCCTTTACTACCAATTCCAGCCCAGGGATTAGTAATCCAAGCACCAGTCAAGGCAGTTTTAACAGCACAAGGCCAAGACAAACTCCAGCAACAACAACCACCAGTAACCGCAGCTCAAGGACCAGCTTCACTAGCCTCAGCTCAAGGACCACCAGTACCAGCTCCAGCCCTGAGACAACATCTGCCCAAAACCCTGAACCCAGCACAATGACTACTAAACCTAGGATTAAGCCCAGACCTGGCCTAAAGCCAAAACCAGGTACAAAACCCAGCCAAAGTAGCACCACACTGGGACACTCTTCAGCCACCACCACTAATCCTAGTTCAACGATTACCGGCCCAAGCTATAGGGTGACTAGTTCCAGCCCTTGGGCCAGCAGTAGCAGTGACCCAACTTTAAGAAATTCAACCACCGCTAGATCTAGCCCAAGGACCACCAGTTCAAGTGCCAGAATTGGGTCCTTATGGACCCCCTCACCCAGCGTAAAGCTAAAACCAGGTGCAAAGCCTATTCCAGGCCACAGACAAAAACCTGGGCCGAAATCAAAGCCTGTCCTAAATCCCACACCATCAAGTTCAACTCCAGCAACTACAATTACCACTAGCCGCAGCTTCAGTAGCCTTAGCTCAAGGACCACCAGTACCAGCTCCAGCCCTGAGATTACATCCGCCCAAAACCTTGAACACATCACAATGACTACCAGACCTAGGATTAAGCCCAGACCTGGCCTAAAGCCCAAAGCAGGTGCGAAACCCATTCCAGGCCCTAGACCCAGACCTGGACCAAAACCAAAGCCTGTCTTGAAGCCCAGGCCACTCAAACCAACCAGGTCATCTAGCTCAAGCCCAAATACCTATCCAAGAAGTGTCTCAACTTCAACCATCACCACAAGCTTTAGCCCTGGGATCATCTTTACAAGACCCAGTCAACAGACCACTAAGAAAAGTACCAGCAAAAGCAGCACCACACCGGGGCACTCTCCAGTAACCACCACTAGCGTTATCCCAAAGACTTCCAGTTCAAGCATCCCGACCAGCTCTTCCAGCTCAAGTTCAACTCAGGAAGCAACAACCACCACTAGCCACAGCCCAAGGACCAGCTTCACTAGCCTCAGCTCAAAGACCACCAGTACCAGCTCCAGCCCTGAGACAATGTCTGTCCAAATCCCTGAAACAAACACGACAACTGCCAGACTTAGGATCAAGCCCAGACCTGGCCTACAGTCTCGACTTAACCTACAGCCCAAACCTGGCCTGAAATCTAAACCTGAACTAAAGAACAAACCAGGTGCAAAGCCTATTCCAGGCCTAAGGCCTAAACTTGGACCACAATCAAAGCCCATCCTAAAGCCCAGACCACCCAGCCCAACCAGCCTCAACCCTAAGACCAGTAACATAACTCCCACCACTAGCCTCAGCCCTGGAATCACAAGCCACAGTTGGCAGACCACGCGGACAAGTACCAGCCAAAGTAGCACCACACCAGGCCCCTCTCCAGGCACTACCACAAAGATTACTAACCCAAGCTACAAGACCACTAGTTCCAGCCCTGCGGTCAGCATCAGCAGTAGCAGTAGTGGTAGCCCCACTCCAGGAACTACAACCACTGCTAGACCTAGCTCAAGGACCACCCATCCAAGCTCCAGAACTAGGTTCTGGTTGACTCCCAGACCAGGTTTACAGCCTAAACCAGGCTTAAGTCCTATTCCAGGACCCATACCCAAACCTGGACCAAAGCTCACACCTGACTTAAAGCCCAGACCACCCAATCCAACCAGCTCCCCCAGCTCCATCTCAAAGACCCCTCCCAGACCTGGCTCAACTCCAGACATCCCCACTAGCCTCAGCCCAAAGACCACAAGTCCTACCAGCTCCAGCCTTGAGATTAGCTTTACAAACCCCAGTTCGGGCAGTCTCAGCAGAACCACACCAAGTCACTCTCCAGCAACCACAACCACCACTAGCTCTAGCCCAAAGATCACCAGTTCTAGCATCCGGGCAGGCTCAGGAAGATTCACACTAAGCCCAACTCCAGCAACCAAAACCACCACTAGCGCCAGCTCAAGCACCAGCTTCACTAGCCTCAGCTCAAGGACCACCAATACCAGCATCAGTCCTGAGTCAAAGTCTGCCCAACATCCTGAACCCAGCTCAACAACCCCCAGATTTAGCATTAAGCCCAAACCTAGCCTAAAACCCAAACCAGACCAAAAGCACAAACCAGGCCGAAGGCCTATTCCAAGTTCAAAGCCTAAACCTGGATCAAAGCTTAAATCAGTCTTAAAGCCCAGAACACCCAGCCCGACTAGCTTCTCCAGTTCAGGACCAAAGACCACACTCAAACCCGGCTCAACTTCAACCACCACCACTAGCCTTAGCCCTGGGGCCAGAACCAGCAGTAGTCCCACTCCAGCAACTACAACCACCACCAATCCAATTATCAAGGCCAGCTCCTCCACCACTATCCCCAGCCAATCAACCAGCTTTACTAGACTCAGCTCACTGAGCATCAGCGCCAGCTCCGGCCATGTGACAAAGTCTGACCAAAATGCTAGACCCAGCCCAACAATCACCAGGTCCCAGTGGATCCCCACACTTAGCACAAAGCCAGAATCTGGGCCACAACCCAGGCCAGGCCTACAGTCCAGACCCAGCCTAAAGCCCAAAGATGACCTAAGGCCTGAAACTGAACCAAATCCCAAACCAGGCCCAAGGCCTATTCCAGGCCTAAGACCCAAACCAAGACCAAAACCAAAGTCTGTCCTAAAGCCCAGACCACCCAATCCTACTAGTTCTTCCAGCCCAAAAATCACACCCAGGCCTGACCGATCTCTTACCACTATCCATAGCCCAAGCTCCAATACTACCAGTTCAAGGTTCAGGACTACCAGCTTCAGCCCTGGGATCAGCATTACTAGCCCCACTCTACGGGACACCAGGACCAGTACTAGTCTAAGCAGCACTACACAGATCCACTCTATAGCCACCACCAGTAGCCCTGGCCCAACGACCACCAGTCCAAGCATCCGGAATGGATCTTCCAGCTCAAGCCGAAGTAGTACAACACTGAGCTCATTTTCAGCAACCAGAATCACCACTAATCCTGACCCAAAGGTCACTAGTCCAGGATTCAGGATGAACTACAGAACCTTCAGGCTCAGCATCGGGACCAGCACCAGCGGTAGCCCAACTCCAGAACCCACAACCACCACTAACACTAGCTCAAGGATCACCAGTTCAAGAATTTGGACCAACTCTTCCAGCTCAAGCAGCAAAACTCCAGCAACCACAACTCCAGCAACCACAACCTCCATAAGTTCCAGTTCAAGGACCACCAGTATCAGCATCAGTCCTGAGACAAAGTCTGCCCAAAAGCTAGAACCCAGCAGACCAACTACCAGACCTGGCCTAAAGCTTAAACCTGAACGTAAGCCTAAACCTGGCACAAAGCCCAAACCAGACCCAATACCTATTCCAGACCGAACACCTAAACCTGGACCAAGACCAAAGCCTGTGCTGAAGCCCAGACCTGCTCCAAAGCCTTGGCCCAAAACCACCACCCAAGGTCCAAGGACCACTTCCTCCACACCTAGCCCCAAGACATCCAATAGCCAAAGGACTATACCTGACCCCAGCCCACAAACGGCCACAAGCCCTGGCTCAAAAACTACAAGACCTAACCAACAAACTACCCTCAGCTCTAGCGCAAAAATCATCTCTAGAACTAGCCTGAAAACATCCACTAGCCCTGTCACAATGACAACTACTATCGCCAGTCTAAAAAATACCAGCTCAAGGCAACAATTTAGCACAAGGCCTAGCCCCAAAACTAGCACTACTAGTCCCATTCCATTGGCCAACTCTAACCATAGCCCTACTACCACCAGCCCTGACACCCCTACCCCTACCCCCAACTCCCTACCCCCAGTCCCATACCGGAGTCTTCCACCCCCAGTGTGAGAGAACTGCGTGTGAAGACCAGCCAGGTATCTGCTAGTCTGAATGACACAAAGGATACAAGCGGAGGGCCAAAGGTTTCTCGAGGAGGGCATCCAAAGGTCCGTCCTGGGTTAAACCTGCTCACAGAAAAGGGCCAGGTAGGCAGCAAGACTAACAGGACGGAGAACCAGCCTCAAAGCCCTGCACAGATTTCACCAGGAGGTAAGATTCATGAATTATATTTTACTTTACATGCTATTGTCTGCTATTTAAATGGAAGTATTATAATTACATTGTAATTGATAATGACGTAAAGTTTAGTTTGAGCTTTCTTATGGGTTCACTGAATCAAGCCGTATTATATATTATTTGGTACCAGGTAGCCTATAGTACGTAGCTACCAAATGTGTTGACTTATTCAATGCAAGATCCAGAAAGGCCATTCACTGTTATTAAGATGCCACTTTTTTTGTAAACTTAATAGAATCGTGCTATACAAATACAACACTACAAATTCTGATGACAGCCTACACAGATGTAGGATCTTCATTTGAGCCAGTTTGCTACAGCAGGAAAATAATCCTGCAGCAACAGGAGATTATAATTATTATGTGGATTATAATTAATGGACATTTTTGTAGAGGTTAATACATTTTTCATAATGGAAAATCAAGTATGACACGTCTAAGTGGAAATGATAAATGACAAAAAGAAGCCTTTTTAAACCTCAAATACACTACAAGTTTTAAATGTCCTGCATTGCAGAAAAGACATCCTGCAACAGATTGATCAAATGAAGATCCCACATAAGTACAAAACCCCTATTCCTTTCCCCATTGGTTAAGATAAATTATAAACTTCTATTGAAACAGTGTAGCCTAGGTTATGGCAGATAACAGTGGAAATTGTGACTGGAAAATATATTGTTGTGAGTGGAACAATGTTGTTCTGGAATTTTATTTTAAATATTGCTCAATCAACTTTATATCAGTGTGATATCATCTCCATTATAAATGATGAGGATTGTAACTTTGAATTCCAAGCGACCTAAGGTGATGTTTAATGAGCCTATTATAATGTGGTGGAGGTTTGAGATCATCATCTTTGTAACAGATGTTGTGTGGTTTGTGGTTATTCTCTGTTAAATTAAGAATTTATATATGTGAGCATGTGCTTGTCTGTGAGTGTGTGTGGCTTAAATAGGGATCAAGGTGTGACTGTGCAGAGCATGCTTTTAGGTCATATTCAGCTTAAACACACATTGTTATTGCTGAGTGGCACATATATCAAATAACAAATTAAGTGTCACACAAAGCTATTGCTAGCTTTTATTCATGTTCAAGGCCACTTTAAGCCAAGCACCTAAATGTCTTACAGACTTAACAACTCTAATTGACATTTAACTGAAATCTGTTTCAGGGACATTTTCTTTAACATAAAAAGACTTCAAATTTATGGTAACCGATAAATCCTAGCTATTTCAGCATGATACAATCATATTCTAATCTTGTGTGTATAGTTTCAAATGTGTGAAAAATTGTATTTTGTTTGCAAAAAAATAGAAAATAAAATAACCTTTATTCAACCAGTTTAGTTTCTGTAGGCCTACAGTAAGAACATGTATATTTGTGTTATGCTGCAAGGCACCTTTTCTTCAACAAAGATTACAGACTACTCCAATCTAATTTTGTCATTTCACAATCCTTCCACTCAACAGTTACCATGGCACCCAGAGACTGCTCTGACCACATGGCCAGGGGGGAGAGGAATAGCAGAGTCTACCAAGTGACCCCTGACCCTAAGAACAGAACCATTGCAGTGTTCTGTGACATGGAGTCTCATGGCGGAGGGTGGACCGTCATTCAGCTCCGTCAGGATGGCAGTGTGGACTTCAACCGGACCTGGGCTGAATACCGGACAGGCTTTGGTGACCTGATGGTTGGGGAGTTCTGGCTGGGCAACGACCACATCCACCTGCTGACACGAAACAGGGTGATGGTCCTTAGGGTGGAGCTGGAGGACTTTAACGGCATGATGGAGTACGCAGAGTACAGGCTCTTCCGTGTGGCTGGCGAGCGGCTACGCTACCGCCTGTCTGTGGGTGGGTACTCGGGCACGGCAGGAGATGCACTTCAATTTAGCAAGAGTTATGACCACAACAACAGGTTCTTTACGACTCCTGACAGGGACTATGACCGATACCCTTCAGGGAACTGTGGGGCCTACTACAGCTCAGGCTGGTGGTTTGACGCCTGCATGGCTTCCAACCTCAACGGGAGATATTATGTGGGAAAATACAAAGGGGTGCGGAACGGAATCTACTGGGGGACGTGGCATAACATATCCACAGAGTACTACCCGACTAATGACAGACAATCTTTCAAGACTGTCAGAATGATGATCAGGCCAAGGGGCTATGCAAAGTGATCTACGGCTGGCTCCTCGGTTGGCGTTCTCAGCTGTTGCAATTCTCAAATAGGGGGGCCGGGGACCCCTATGAGGCCTCCGAGATTTTTCAATGGGTCCATGACAAAAGCAGGAAAAAGCAGATCAAATGCTCAATGTTAAAAATCTGATTTTTTTATGGAGGACCACTGTTTGATACGCAAATGGAAACATTCAGATTGTACTGCTGTTTCATATTTTGGGGTTTATAATGCCTTTTGTTTAACAAGCAATTTTAATATATTCCATAATTTCATTTAATCTTTCAAATATTAAATCTCTGATTCAGGCGGGTCAACAACACCTAAATCTTCTTAATTTCTTGATAAATATTAGTGGGCCTCGGAAAAGCCTGCTCTGTTGGTAAAATACTGCCACTTAGTGGTCTGAAACGAAACACCATGGTTTATGGTTTCAAATGGAACACTCAAACTGTGGAAAAGATGTTCAGAGTTCCTGAAGTAATTTATAAGATGTCTTCTTATTATCTATGTAAGGTTACAGTGTGAAAGTATTGTTGGAAAACGGTTTCATAGAAGTCTTTCTCCTGTGACGAGAAAGAGAAATACTCTTTGAGGAGGGTAATGAAATTGTACTGAAATTGTACTGGAATGATTGACTGACGATTGATTGTTGTAATGTTTTTTTATTCTCAGTATTTTTTACGGGAAAAATTAAATGAGGTCAATAAAACAGAACTTAATTCCTTTGTTGATGTGTTCAGTCACACCATGGTGTTGACTATACATGTATAACTTGTAGACTATCTATGCAAACCTCTCAGCTAGCACGTAAAGACTCTCCCTCCACAGGTATGTATCCAAATATCCTCTTTGCAATGGCCTTTGTCACGTAGAGTATTAAGAACATAACTTACCGTCTACAACGTAATCCGAGCGCCACAACCCACAGAAGTTGAACTCCAGTAAGAACCTGTACAGAAGTAGAGTTGTGGAGAAAATAAAGTTAAAAAACAACATTAAAATCAGATTTCCACTAGAGTGATGACAAACAGTATGCAGAGATAATTTCTTCCAAACTCATGGTGAATAGCGCATCTCACACTTACATCAACATGTGAGAGAAGAACCATTTGAATGATCACTGCCGGAAGGCCGTAGAAAGGCCATAGGAAGGAGAGATGGAGATACTCAAGTAAAAGTGAAAGTCACCCAGTAAAATACTACTTGAGTAAAAATCTAAAAGTATTTGGTTTTAAATATACTTAAGTATCAAAAGTAAATGTAATTGCTAAAATATATTGAAGTATCAAAAGTAAAAGTATAAATATTTTCAAATTCCTTAAAAAAGCAAACCAGACAGCATCATTTTCTTGTTTTTATTTATTTATAGATAGCCAGTGGCATGCTCCAACACCCAGACATCATTTACAAATGATGCATGTGTTTAGTGAGTGCCAGATCAGGGGCAGTAGGGATGACTAGGGATGTTCTCTTGATAAATGTGTGAGTTAGGCAATTTTCCTGTCCTGCTAAGCATTCAAAATGTAAAGAGTACTTTTGGGTGTCAGGGAAATATATGGAGTAAAAAGTACATCATTTTTTTGAGGAATGTAGTGAAGTAAAAGTAGGCAAAAATATAAATAGTAAAGTAATGTACAAATACCCCCAAAAAACTACTTGAGGAGTACTTTCAAGTATTTTTACTTTAGTACTGTACACCACTGCTGCAGTGTTAGTAGGCTGATAGTAAGGACATTTACAGTACACTGCTTATAGTCAGCATGACACACAACATGAACACCATCTATTTTATCCAAGAAGCTTAAGTTATGTTGTCTTGCTCTATTCAATATTGTGTACCTCTATGTACAGTATTTACCTGTTTACTATCATGTACTGTGTCTATGAATGAGTGCAACAGCTTATTCAACACAAAATGACCTAACCTACAGTACAGCATATGCTCCCATCTAGCTTTCATTTGTCTGTCTTCTCTTACTGTAGTACATATCTGTTCCCCTGAATTATTATTCAAGGCCACTTTGTTTTAGAAACACTGTCCAAGTTTGCAAGTCTTTTTCCCCCATTATCCCCTTTCTTTCTAACTGTGGCTGACACTTTATTTCAATCTCAGGGAGAAGGGGAAAAGAGAGGAAAGGAATTTCCCTGTGGCTTTTTAAGAGATGCAGTGTTTACTGAGTGTGTGTGTGTGTGTGTGTGTGTGTGTGTGTGTGTGTGTGTGTGTGTGTATTTACAGAGTGTGAGCTTAAGTTCCTAAAGCCAGAGCTTGGAATAGGACTTGACGCTCTATTTACATGGCAGAAATGCTGTGAAATAAAACTGCAATAACATTTTGGTGGAAAGCTTTGCAAACAACGCATCCATCATGGAATAGGAATCCAATGCAGTTCCAAAGAAGCAATGTGTCCTCGATCAAATCTATTACCGACATTTGCCTTTTGGTAGGTCGTCATTGTAAATAAGAATTTGTTCTTAACTGGCTTGCCTAGTTGAATAAAGGTTAAATAAAAAAAATACTACATGTTATGAAGTCATCATCTATACTTAGATCCACTTAGTCATAGTACAGTACTATACCTTTGGTACATCAGAACTTCTAAGGAAGTTGTGCATTGACCCATTTCTTGAAGTCAGTACTGTAGTGCTTCTGTAGTAGAGTTAAAATGGTTATTCCATCAAACTTCAAATGATTAGAATAGTACACAACGCAGAACAGAACAACCAGGTTGAGGGTCAGTGGCCAAAGCCCGCGAACAGGAATATTCCAAGTTCAGACAGAAGTTCAGACAGTCAGATCGCTATGATCGCCAGGAACTTTACTTTTGGTGTCTATTTCTAATTGTTGCACTACTGGTGCTTAGATAGGCAGCTACAGCAGCTGAATGATGTTAACATCTTCGGGTTTTGTTTCATTAAATGTATTTTATTTCATCTGGCTCCTCAGTCCGAGAAAACACTGAGAAAGGTATGTGTTGCAGTTTAGTCCTTTGTAGCAGTCCATGACGTGAAATAAATAAAACATCCCAATGTTAATGTTGTAGATATTGTTATAAGGGAGTGTGAGTTTTATTGTTGTTATTAATATAGTTTACAGAGTGCTAAAAGTGCTGCTGTTGCTAGCTAGCATGCCTTTCTGTGATGCAGACGGTTAGCTGAGCTGCCGACTGGTGCTGGCGTTGCATTATGGGAGATGTAGTTTGGTCCTCTAAGGTTTGAATGGGATAGTGTCGACTTCACGTTGTAACTTGTCTGTGTTGCAGTGTTTTTGTACATGAGTTGTTGTATTTTGGTACTGTCAACACTGAAAGCAATGTATTGGGGATGTGAGACAGGATATGTGTTTTACCTTTCTTCATGCTCCTGTGTAGAACAACTTGTCAGATGGTGCATTGGAGACTGATGTGTTCCTGTCCTCTTTTCACAATACTATTGCAGGTATGGTTCTATTGTCTAAGAATTAAGATTATACATTCTTTATATTAAGGACTGGTTATTATTTTATAGTATACATTATGGCTTTATGTATGAGTGTGATTGTGTGAGTCCGAGAAAACACAGAGAGAGAGAACAACTTGTCAGATGGTGCATTGGAGACTGATGTGTTCCTGTCCTGTCTTAACACAATACTATTGCAGATACTATTGCAGCCTAAAAGACAGCCGTGGTGTCGCTCTTCATTTCTTGGTTCTCCTGTGGTGCATATAAGACCCGCTACACTTCCATATGTCCAATGATTAAACATTTACAGAGCTCCCTGCCTTAGCCCAATATCTCTATTGGATTATGTGACTTATGCCATACTACCGTATATAAAATAGTCTAAAGTCGATTTATTTAAACACACAAGAAAGAAATACGAAATAAGAAAAAGACAGAGAAAGTAAGCCATTTACAGGGTCAGTGCCAGTGCCACTGTAACGCTCCGGGTGTCGTGGGTGTGGAGTCAGACGCAGGAGACAGAGAGTGCAATGCTGTGCTCTTTAATGCACAAACGCACCACAGGGTGCTCACAACAATAACGGCCCCAAACACGGGGGACGAAAAATGTACAACTGAAATACACGACCAGGAACAAACACGTTCCTCTAAATACAGAACCGAAGGTCACAATAATTAATCCCGCACAACAAACAGGCGGGCCGGCTGTCTAATAAAGCCCAACTAATCATTCACAAACAGGTGCTACCAATAAACATACAAGGAGGGGGAGGAAAGACAATCAGTGGCAGCTAATAGGCCACCGAGCGCCACCCGACCAGGAAGGGAAGCCACCCTCGGTCGGACTCGTGACAGCCACATTGTAACGATTGTCATCGGGAGAATGAGAAGAGGACCAAAGTGCAGCGTGGTACGTATTCATAATAATTTAATAAAGAATGAATACTGAACAAAACAACAAACCGACATACGACCAGTTCTGTAAGGTGCAACAAAAACACTAAACAGAAAATAACTACCCACACCCATAGTGGGAAAACAGGCTGCCTAAGTATGGTTCTCAATCAGAGACAACGATTGCCAGCTGCCTCTGATTGGGAATCATACCAGGCCAAACACATAAAAATAGAAAACATAGAACACAAAACATAGAATGCCACCCCAACTCACGCCCTGACCAAACTAAAATAGAGACATAAAAAAAGGAACCAAGGTCAGGACGTGACACACATTTACAATGCAGGGTCAGTGTTGTGAGTTAATTAATTGACAATCTTCCCATTTAATGCTAAATACTGTAGCCCCAGATATTTCTGTAGTGAGTGAAGAATGCCCTCCAGTTCCTTCTCATACTGCTTTAAGGAGCACATTTTTTAACACTCAATGTTATACTATTGCGAGCGAATACTTTATTTTTCATGTTTATAGTGATGGCCGTCCAATGTACTTTTAAATTCACAGGTATTACAGTTTTTTTATCGCTTTGGTACTATTTTCACAAGTACGTGGTAAAACTTCACCACTCAAACAGATCATCAAAAAGGCTGTTTTTGATGATCACACAAAACCAAAATTACACAGTAACTTCTTCACCAAATCTAATCAGTGTTTCATCTAGAAATATATTTCATTTAAAGTAATTGCCTTTCACAATGCAATGCTCACAATAATTTTCATATGATTCTCTTCTCATTTGTTTAAATATATTTGGCCATCAGTTAATTCAACTGGGCTTACTGGATAATCACTTAGCCGTTTGATAAACCTATAGATTTTAAACTGGTTTGTCTACTATATATGGATTTAACATGTTTTTGGAAAGAATAAACATCGAAATGACATGTATGATAACTGTCATGACTGTCCACGAGAATCAATGAACAATGAATAACTTCAATCAGAACCCATCTCACCCTAGAGAGTTAAGGAAAAAACTAGTAGGGGTTAACAACTCACACCCTGTTGTAAATCAAGGGAGAGGATTCAGGCCTGCACTCTCAAGATTCATCAAAGGAATGTACTTTTCCCCACTGAACCTCTAACACATTCAAAAGTGAGTACTGAAACCATATTTCTAACATAGAATGTGGGGAATGGTCAGAGGCGATCTATAGAACACTGTCATTTTGTTTGTTATTTTGTGATGTCATAAAAATGTTCTAAAAGAAATACTGTAATTTGTAAAGTACAGTATATAAAGTTTCCATACTCTGCGTTGTGCATGTAATATGAAAAAGTACGAGTCTTTTTGTTAAGAGAGGGATGTGATTTGAGAAGCTATAAGAGATAATTGTTTTACCTAACTTTGCACAGTGAGTAGTTACCGCCCGGAGTGAGGTCAGAGAGCGTGCCAGCCTGCTGGAACCACCTCTTTCGACCAAACTCTATTATCGATGGGTTAAGAAAAAAACACGAGACCAGAAAAGTATGAAGCTGCAGCTGCACATTTAAAGTGGTTTGAACTTTGAATCTCAACACGAGGTGGACATGATAAACTCACCTCCCAGACAATCACTGGTACAACTGATAAACTGTCCTAAGTAAAGTATCTTCAAAAGCGAATTTAAGTAGGACCATCCGGTTACTCCGCTCAAATCAAATGTTTTTGGTCACACACACACGGTTAGCAGATGTTAATGCGAGTGTAGCGAAATGCTTGTGCTTCTAGTTCCGACAGTGCAGTAATATCTAACAAGTAATCTAACAAATTCACAACGACTACCTTATACACACAATGTAAGGGGATGGAAAAATAATATGTACATATAAATGTATGGATGCGCGATGGCCGTGCGACATAGGCAAGATGCAATAGATATATTGCATCTTGTATAAAATACAATATATACATATGAGATGAGTAATGTATGATATGTAAATATTATTAAAATGGCATTATTTAAAGTGAGTAGTGATACCTTTATTAAATGGCCAATGATTTGAGTCTGTATGTTGGCAGCAGCCTTTCTATGTTAGTGATGACTGTTTAACAGTCTGAGGGTGGAAACAAAACACTGACACGGAAAATAAACACCCACGAAACACAAGTGGGAAAAGGACAGACGGGCGACTCCGGCAGCTCAGGACAGACGGGCGACTCCGGCAGCTCAGGACAGACGGGCGACTCCGGCAGCTCAGGACAGACAGGCGACTCCGGCAGCTCAGGACAGACGGGCGACTCCGGCAACTCAGGACAGACGGGCGACTCCGGCAGCTCAGGACAGAAGGGAGACTCCGGCAGCTCAGGACAGACGGGAGACTCCGACAGCGCTGGGCAGGAGGAAGACTCTGGCAGTGCTGGACAGGCGGGAGCACCTGTAGGGAGGAGACGGAGAGACAGACTTTTTGCGGGGGGCTGCCACCGGAGGGCTGGTGCATGGAGGTGGCACCGGATAGACCGGACCGTGAAGGCGCACTGGAGGTCTCGAGCACCGAGCCTGTCCAACCCTACCTGGCTGAATGCTCCCCGTAGCCAGGCCAGTGCGGCGAGGTGGAATAGCCCGCACTGGGCTGTGTTGGCGAACCGGGGCCACCATGCGTAGGGCTCGTGCCATGTACCCCGGCCCGAGGAGACGCACTGGAGACCAGATGCGCTGAGCCGGCTTCATGGCACCTGGCTCGATGCCCAACCTAGCCCGGCCGATTCGAGGCGCTGCTATGTACCGCACCGGGCTATGCCTGCGCACCGGGGACACCGTGCGCCTCACAGCATAACACGGGGCCTGCCCGGTCCCTCTCTCTCCACGGTAAGCACAGGGTGTTGGCACAGGTCTCCTACCTGACTTTGCCACACTCCCCGTGTCCCCCCCAATACATTTTTGGTGCTGCCTCTCGGGCTCCCAGCCGGGCTGCCGTGCTGCCTCCTCATACCACCGCCTCTCGGCTTTCGCTGCCTCCAGCTCAGCCTTGGGGCAGCGATATTATCCAGCCTGTGCCCAGGGTCCCTTGCCGTCCAGAATCTCCTCCATGACCAGGAGTCCTGAGATCGCTGCTGCTGCCCGTTACCATGCTGATTGGTCCTTTGGTGGTGGGTGTTTCTGTCACGGCTTTCCTCTTCTGAGGAGGAGTAGCAAGGATCGGACCAATACGCAGCGTGGTAAGTGTTCATCTTGGTTTTTAATAAGAACACTGAACAAAACAATAAAAGACAACATGAAAAAACAAAACCGAAACAGTTCCGTGTGGAAACAAACACTGATACGGAAAATAAACACCCACGAAACACAAGTGGGAAAAGGCTACCTAAGTATGATTCTCAATCAGAGACAACTAACGACACCTGCCTCTGATTGAGAACCATACCAGGCCAAACGCAAAACACAACATAGAAAACGGAACATAGACAACCCACCCAACTCACACCCTGACCATACTAAAACAAAGACATAACAAAGGAACTAAGGTCAGAACGTGACACCAATTCACAAACTTATCAAGGCAACTACCCAGGTCATCCCTACTGCCTCTGATCTGGCAGACTCACTAAACACATATGCTTTGTTTGTAAATTATGTCTGAGTGTTGGAGTGTACCCCTGGCTATTCATCATTAAAAAAAAAATATATATACAATTGTGCCATCTGGATTGCTTAATAGAAGGAATTTGAAATGGTTTATACTTTAACTTTTGATACTTAAGTATATTTTAGCAATTCCATTTACTTTTTACCCCCTTTTTCGTGGTATCCAATTGTTAGTAGTTACTGTCTTGTCTCATCGCTACAACTCCCGTACGGGATCGGGAGAGACAAAGGTCAAGAGCCATGCGTCCTCTGAAACACAACCCAACCAAGCCGCACTGCTTCTTAACATAGCGCGCATCCAACCCGGAAGCCAGCCACACCAATGTGTCGGAGGAAACACCGTACACCTAGCGATCTGGTCAGTGTGCACTGCGCCCAGCCCACCACAGGAGTCGCTAGTGCGCGATGAGACAAGGATATCCCTACCGGCCAAACCCTCCCCAACCCGGATGACGCTAGGCCAATTGTGCGTCGCCCCATGGATCTCAAGGTCGTGGCCGGCTGCGACAGAGCCTGGGCTCGAACCCAGAGTCTCTGGTGGCACAGCACCAGACCATTGCGCCACCTGGGAGGCCTCCATTCCATTTACTTTTGATACTTAAGTATATTTAAAACCAAATACTTTAAAACTTTTACTAAAGAAGTATTACACTGGGTGACTTCACTTGAGTCATTTTCGAAAAGGTATCTTTACTTTTACTCAAGTATGACAATTGAGTACTTTTTCTACCACTGGGCAGACGGCAGGTTGTATCTAATGAAGTCCGGGACATCGTCGTTGACCATGTGGTAAGAGGCTGACAGATTAGTTCACACCAATCTGAAAAGATCAACTGTCAATTCGATCATGAGAACATTTCACCAAGAAAACTGGTAAGTCTGCAGGATATACATTATGCATTATCATTACATTTACACTAAATTACATATTGTAATGCATGTAAATTCACTAAACATGTTACAGTATACTCTATACTACCCTCAGAATTGACAGGAGAACACATGGTGGTGGCCGTGTGCTGACCGACCAGCAGGACTGGACAGTGGTGGAAATGGTGAGGACCAGGAATGACATGGCTGTCCAAAATAAAGTAGGCTATTGAGGAGAACGATGTCACCTTTGCAAATGTGTGTTCCATCATAAAATACATTTACCTGTTGCCTTTTGAAAGAATTAACAATCGGGCAAAACAACTGTGGGTCAAGTATGTTCAGGTACAGCACTATACACTGTATTATTGTTATTATTTGATGCACATGCTACTTCACAATATCATATTGGAACTATACTGTAAAAATAACTAACTCCCCCAAAAATGTAGAGGATGATGGTGCTTGATGCTGCTGTGAACCATCACAAGTATATCTTTGTTGATGAAGTGGGCTTCAACCTGGCCAAAACTCGGCACCTTGGGCGGATTCTCATCGGCCAGGGGCGACTGTCCAAGTGCCTGTAAAACGTGGGGGAAACATCTCTATGCGCGCAGCCTTCTCTGAAGATGGTGTGGTAGGCCATTACTTGGACCATACAATGCTGCACACCTCATTGTGTTTCTCAATCAAATTGAGCAGGCAGGCAAGGTGAAGGGGTCACCTATGTCATTGTGCTCGACAATGTCAGGTTACACCATGCTGAATTGGTTCAGGCTGTTGGGCCCATCCCCGATTCATGACCCTATACCAGCCCACATACTCTCCTTTCCTCAAACCTATTGAGTATTTTGTTTTGGTATGGAGGTGGAAGGTGTACGATCGACATCCCCATGAGCATGCCACCCTCCTTCTGGCCACGGATGAGACATGCAACGATATTAATGCAGACCAATGTCAGGCTTGGATTCGCCATACCAGAAGGTTTTTCCCACGGTGCATGAACAATGACATTCACTGCGATATGGATGAGAATTTATGGCCAAATGCTCACAGTCTTGATGCAAATGAATGCGTGCTAAACGTTATGTTTTATTTTCATTCATTTGTTTCATCAAATTTCTTACATTTGATTACAGGCACTACACCTATGTTGCAATTGTGCGTGAATGATTATAGAGGATGTCTATGTTGATCACATATTGGATAGATATGGAAGGGATAGATTTTCCGTCAATTTTGTTGGGTAATTTACACTACCGTTCAAAGGTTTGGGGTCACTTGGAAATGTCCTTTTTTTTAAGAAAAGCTCATTTTTTCCCATTTAAATAACATTATATTGATCCGAAATACAGTGTAGACATTTTTAATGTTGTAAATGACTATTGTTGCTGGAATTGGCAGATGTTTTAATTGAATATCTACATAGGCGTACAGAGGCCCATTATCAGCAACCGTCACTCCTGTGTTCCAATGGCACATTATGTTAGCTAATCCAAGTTTAGCATTTTAAAAGGCTTATTGATCATTAGAAAACCCTTTTGCAATTATGTTAGCACAGCTGAAAACTCTAGTGCTGATTATAGAAGCAATAAAGTTGACCTTTAGACTAGTTGAGTATCTGGCGCATCAGCATTTGTGGGTTCGATTACAGGCTCAAAATGGCTAGAAACAAAGCACTCTCTTCTGAAACTCGTCAGTTTATTCTTGTTCTGAGAAATGAAGGCTATTCCATGTGTGAAATTGCCAAGAAACTGAAGATCATGTACAACGCTGTGTACTACTCCCTTCACAGAACAGCGCAAACTGGTTCTAACCAGAATAGAAAGAGGAGTGGGAGGCCCCAGTGCACAACTGAGCAAGAGGACAAGTACATTAGATTGTCTAGTTTGAGAAACAGACGCCTCACAAGTCCTCAACTGGCAGCTTCATTAAATAGTACCCGCAAAACACCAGTCTCAACGTCAACAGAGGCAACTCCGGGATGCTGGCCTTCTAGGCAGAGTCGCAAAGAAAAACCATATCTCAGACTGGCCAATAAAAATAAAATATTAAAGATGGGCAAAAGAACACAGCCACTGGACCTCTGCCTCAAACATTGCCAATTGCATGCTATTCTAGGTACCTTAGGCAGAACATCTATCCTCTCAGAACAGAGATTCTGTAATTGTTGGCTAACAAAATAAGTGGGGCACATCAACTCAAAGTGATCCTCCAAATAAGAGTTTACAAGATCAAGCAACACAAATTCTTATCACTGAACCATTTTCCATTGCTTATTGAATCAAAATCCTCAGCGGTTAGTGAAGACAGTTTTCTCTGAGTTGGCTTAGGAATGTCTTTACGTTGAGAGAAATTCACATTCCTTGCATTAGACAGTGCATTAGTGAATTACTTTGAGACCAAAGTGGAGAACCTCTACTCTACTTATCCAGTCATATGCAACATGACAAAATGTGTCTTTCAAAATGTGTAATTCTAAACTACAGCCCACTGACAACTTTGATGTCTCAGTGCAGTTTACATGCCAAAGCTTTTCATGATATGTATACCATTTCACAAATTCGTTTTCGTCTGAAAATGTGACTATATTGGAAATAGAAGTTTGGACACACCTACTCATTCAAGGGTTTTTCTTTATTTTTACTATTTTCTACGTTGTAGAATAATAGTGAAGACATCAAAACGATTAAATAACATATGAAATCATGTAGTAACCAGAAGTGTTAAACAAATAAAAATATATTTTTACATATAATATACAACTGAGCTTTGAAGGAATACGCAGATTTAAAGAGGAGTCCGTAATTTTCTTTCTAATGATCATGATCATGATCTTTTCCTCAAAGAAGTTCATGAATTTATTATTGCTGAAGTGAAAGCCATCCTCACTTGGGGAATGCTGCTTTTTAGTTAGCTTTGCGACAGTATCAAAAATAAATTTAGGATTGTTCTTGTTATCCTCAATTAAGTTGGAAAAATAGGATGATCGAGCAGCAGTAAGGGCTCTTCAATACTGCACGGTACTGTCTTTCCAAGCTAGTCGGAAGACTTCCAGTTTGGTGTGGCGCCATTTCCGTTCCAATTTTCTGGAAGCTTGCTTCAGAGCTCGGGTATTTTCTGTATTCCAGTGAGCTAGTTTCTTATGACAAATGTTTTTAGTTTTTAGGGGTGCAACTGCATCTAGGGTATTGCGCAAGGTTAAATTGAGTTCCTCAGTTAGGTGTTTAACTGATTTTTGTCCTCTGACGTCCTTGGGCAGGCAGAGGGAGTCTGGAAGGGCATCAAGGAATCTTTGTGTTGTCAGGGAATTTATAGCACGACTTTTGATGCTCCTTGGTTATGGTCTGAGCAGATTATTTGTTGCAATTGCAAACGTAATAACATGGTGGTCCGATAGTCCAGGATTATGAGAAAAAAACATTAAGATCCACAACATTTATTCCAGTGGACAAAACTAGGTCCAGAGTATGACTGTGACGGTGAGTAGGTCCAGTCTGGCTCAGAGTCAACGGAGCCAGGGCTGGCTGATAACCCAGGACACACTGGAAGGGAGTAAGCCCGGTGGAGGAGTGATGTAATGAATTCTGGGCGTATTCCACCCAGGGAAGCAGTCGGGCCCACTCCCCCTTCCGGTCCTGGCAGTGACTCCTCAGGACCCTCCCCAGCTCCTGATTCGTCCTCGCCACCTGCTCGTTGGACTGAGGCCGGTACCTGGAAGTGAGGCTGACTGTGACCCCCAGTTTCTCCATGAAAGCCCTACATACCTGTGACATGAATTGGGGGCCACGGTCGGAGACAATGTCCTCCGGAAGGCCAGTGTCGGAAGACCTGCTGGAACAGTGCCTTAGCGACCTGGAGAGCGGTAGGGAGACCAGAGAGAGAAATAAACAGTCATGATTTAGAAAATCTGTCTACAACCACCAGAGGGGAGATCAGTAACAAAGTCAATGGACAGATGAGATCAGGGATGCTGAGGCACGGGAAGGGAGCTTCCCTGCTAGAGCATGCCGGGGGGATTTTGTCTGGGCACATACGGAACATGAGTTTATCTAGTGGGCCGTGTCCTGCGCCAAGGTGGGCCACCAGTATTTCTCAGAGATGGAGTGAATAGTGTGAGTGATACCTGGGTGTCCAGTATGGGATGTGTGCGCCCAAGTCAATAGCCTATTCCTTACCTCCGAGGGGGATGTAGATGCTTTCAGGAGGGCAGGTAGAGGTTTCCCTCTCCAGAGCCTGGCGGATGTCCACATCCACGTCCCAAAACACGGGGCCAACAGTAAAGGCGGGATAGGCTGGTGGGCGCTACCCGGCTCTCAGAAGTGGAACCACAAGGTGAGGGAAAGCAGGTCCTCTGGCATCCTGGTGCCCAGGCGGTGATTCTCATCCTCGATCAGGAGATGGTGGGGTTATGAAGTTGAAGCCACGGGAGGCCGAGGATGACTGCATGGGTGTGGTGATGAGGAAGGGAAGGCTATCCTGGTGCATAGGTCCCACAGTGAGGGTGAGTGGTGCGTGTGACATTACATGATCCCAGTGGTTGTCCAGCCAACGCTTGAACCGGAAATTGAGAGCAGATATGAGGGGATGTTCAGTGAGGCTGCAAGGGCCTGTTCAATGAAATTCCCCGCGGCCCACTAGAGCAGTAGACAACATTTGAGGGACAGCCGGCTAGTGATATGGATTCTAGAAAGGGTTTGGCGGAAAGTTAGGATGGTGGAATACTCACGCCAAACCCAGGAGACGGATGATCACGGGACCGTCCCTCTACTCTTGTGGACCCCGGATTGGGACATATCAGACACTGCGGAAGCTGGTGCCCCTCCTGTCCGCAATAGAGACAGATCCCCAGCTGTCTCCGATTGTCGCTCAGCCACAGGTAGGCGAGGGGCCACTACTTCCATGGGTTCAGGCTCGGACTCAGATTGGTCAATGAAGGAGGGAGAGAGGTGGTGGTACCTACGCTCCCGCAGAAGGTTATCTAGATGGATGGCCATCACGATAAGTGCGTCCAAGGAGAGATCTCAGCACGCCAACACCGTCTGGATTTCCTCGCGCAACCCTCTTTGGAATAGGGTGCGGAGTGCCGGCTCAGTCCATCTGCTGGATGCTGCCACTGTCCTGAAGAGGAGTGTGTAATCCGCAGAGGTCTGGCCTTCCTGCCGTAGGTGGAGTAAGCACTCACCTCCATCTCTGGTGGATGATCGAAGACCCCCCTGAACAGAGCTGACATGGACAGACTGCTGGATGTTGGGCAACGATGATACACCTCGCCAATAGCCGTCACCAGTTGAGCCAGCTGGTCGTGTTGTTGGCGAAGTAGGTCTTCGTGTTCGCTGACCATCTGGGAGATGCCTTGATCAACTGCTACTTCCATGAGGTGAGGTGTTATTCTGTAATGAAGATGCAGGGCGTTAGGAAGCAGTTGTGTTAATTTTTATAAAATTATCCATAATGATACACAACCAAGCACAGCGTCTAAACATGAGAACATAAACAGAGACAATAACGCCTGATGGGAAATGACAATGGAGTGCTATATATATATAGCACTATATATATATATATATATATTAGGGGGAGTAATCAGGGAAGTGATAAGGTCCAGGTGTGCCAAATGATGAGGCACAGGTGTGCATAATGAGGGTTGCCAGGTGTACGCAGTGATGGGTTGCCAGGACCGGCGGTTAGTAGACCAGCGACGTCAAGTGGTGGAGCGGGAGTAGACGTTAGTCTTTTTCTACCATTTTCTGCTACACGGGGCACAGACATAACAAGAATATCTGGTGTGGTGGTCCAAACAGTCTGTCTAATCAATACACCATCACATTGACTGCATTTTGTGTGTGCACCCCCTTTAGTGATTAATTGTCTGAATATAATATCTAGCAATGATGTGTCTGTATTTAGACTAACCTGAAAAATGTAGCTGAAGTAATTCTCATTGTGTGAGATGCTGTTTTTGCAAGTTTCACAGCTATCAGTATGCATAGCACTGATCACTGTTTAAATGCACAACTATTTTAACCAGGAGTAATTGATATGTCAAATCTAGATGTGTCCAGGCCTCTGAACTGCAGACAACAAGAGAGCAGCAAAGTTCTTCTTTAATATCTGAACATTTTGTCATGGATTGTGGGTCAAAATGTTTGAAGGTAGAATTCACTATCCGGAGATATAACAATGATGCAAGGATGAGTTGAACTAACAGTTTGAAGCCCTGTTTGCAAATCTACATATTTTTATCTTTGTATCGTTCAAGAAATCCTGCTGAAATGTCAACCTATTGACCAGATTTGGCACATTACACAGTAAATTCTGATCATTGTTCATCCCTGTCTTTTTCATTAAGACTGAATGATTCAGAACTTATAGCTGGAATCATTTGAAAAGACCTACAGAGATGCTTTGGTGACTTTTTTCCCCCTTTTCTCACAGCTTTCCTCGGGTTCGGAAGTATGCGTTGCCTTTTGGGATTTCCAAGTTAGGTTTTCTCACATATGTTTCTCTGGATAGCTTTATGCAGAATATAGATTTTGACAATGCACTCGCAAATTCAATGTTTTGTATCATCAAGAAATAAAACTATGATTTTGAACATTACCTCACTAATTGCTCTACTTATTCCGTCTTGGTTTTGACTTGTATGATGCAGAAAACCTCTGTACATTTCCTGTCAAAGGTCAGACCAAGTTTGTTTTACAGGTAGAACGTTTTTGAAAAGTGTGTCCAACAGCCCTTTCTTAAAGTAAGGGTTTTGATTGGTGTCTAATGCACAGATACTAATGTCTCACAAGAAAACACAAGAGGCCCATACATTTTTAATGACTAACAATAACAACAAAGAAACACACGATTGATAACTATACCTACTTGAACATGGAGTTCAACTGTAAATGAATGTGAATTGGATAGCCTATGGATCTGTGAAGCATTGAGTGCAGTGCGATCCTCATCTCATTTGAGTGCTGGATTTAGGCCTCAGGGTTGGGGTCAATTTGAACTGAAGGTTGTTATTTTCATTTTCGTCTAAATAAGCTGATAAGGAAAGCTATTTAAAGTCAAGAAGCTATTTTTTCTCTCAATTTTCTAATTTACAATTACTTCCAGAATTTATTGACTTCAATTTGACTCCAACTCATGTAGACCTATTAAATGAACAACACATAGACCTCCATACACAAACAGTAATAGTGACAAAAAATGTACCAATAACAACCAAAACACTGTATTGAGACCAATGTGGGTTTAACAGAATCGTTGGAAGGCAATGAATATTTGGGATAATATAAAAGTATAGCAATATGATTTTACTAGGATATGGCCTCAAAAATATTTTACACGTCGGGCCAAGATACATTTTTTGGCACAGGTCAAGGCTGGCCTTGTGTTGATTTTAATGTGTAGTCCCGTGTGGCTCAGTTAATAGAGCATGGTGCTTGCAATGCCAGGGTTGTGGGCTTGATTTCCATGGGGGACCAGTACGAAAATGTATGCTCTCACTACTACTGTAAGTGGTTCTGGATAAGAGCATCTGCTAAATGACTAAAATGTGTAGAAGGCGCGACTGGCTCATCCTTAATCTAGGTTAGTATGTCAGTCCTACATTGTGTCTTTGAAGTAACTAATCACCTGCTAATAGTTAGTATTTGGCACCTCCATTAGGGCAATGCATGAGTTCATGAAAGTCTAGTATGGAATGGCATTTTATTTCACACTGGAAGCAAACAGGGTAGGCAAAAAAATCATTTAATAGACCTACAGTGTATTATTGCATTGGGGTGGAGTATAAAGTGTTGCTGGGTATTTAGACCAGAGTCCCCCATGAAATAAGACCATATATAGATTTTACACCAGTGGAGGCTGCTGAGGGGAGGACGACTCATAATAATGTCTGGAACGGAGCTTATGGAATGGCATCAAACACATAGAAACCATGTGTTTGACACCATTCCACCGATTCTGCTCCAACCATTACCACGAGGCCGTCCTCCCCAATTAAGGTTCCACCAACCACCTGTGCTACAGACTCGACAGAGTTTTCCCAACCGTCCTTTTACAGTGGTGCGTAGAATACTTTTTTCTCTACAAGCCCATGTGTAATTTATAGGCCTACAGTGTATTGCATTGGGGGCATTTGTTTAACTTTGGGGGAAATGTAAATGTCACTTAAATATGAATCATTGTTTAATGTTTAGACAATTATATTTCATATGTTATGATAAATACAGGTTAATTACAGTTTTCTACTATTACGTGGGGGACTTTTATTTAGACATTTTCAAAAATTCCCTCACCCGGAAGTACTTAGACGCTGATAGTGAGTGACGAGAGGCTGGTTTATTTTTGGACAGGGCAAAAACACAGTGGTTCTAAACCTGTATTTGGTTAGAATATCACCTAAGGAGTTCGAACTTGTTTCATCATCCTTTGGCCAAAAGTATTGTCTTCCCGTAGGACGTGGAGCGTAACGCAACGGAGTTCCGCGCCGCAATAAAGGAGCCCTGGTGCAAATGTTTAAGTCTTTTCAAGACTGTTTATGATCTGTGACCGTGATGTTTTGTTGTTCCGCGAACCAACGTATAAGTCTCGGACTTCTACGCTGGAGGTCTCTGGCAGCGTGTCCAAATAACCTCCAAGACTCTTCCTTGTTGATGCTGAAGGCGTTCTCGACCTCTCCCTGCTCTTCAACCAAGAAAGAGGCGAGCAAACCCTTGAAGCAGTGGACTCTTGTTGTTAACCCCTTCAGCAAAGTACGGGTTCAGCTCCAATGTAACATCTCCGTACGACCTCTGGACCCGCACGCGTTCCCCGAGGCGAACCGGGCCTTCATCACCATTCATGGCACCAGCGCAGATCAAGCCGTCCAACTAGACAACTTCCAGGTGCACTATGATGACCAAAACAAGGAACTGTCCATCTTGTCCGAGGTCAAAAACAGCAACGTGTCAGTGGAGCTGACCGCTCCCATCAAAAGCGGTGAGTGTTTTGGTTTGTGAAGTTGAATCACGAGTTTAGAGCCACTGTCTGCTTCATGAATTAAATAAGTCCATTAAGAGAATGGCTCTAGGTGTACTAACTGTACTAGGATCAGACTGTCAGCTGATGCTCATGATTAATTATTGATATGATGACCCCAAGCCAAGCACTTCCCCTCCCTCTTATAAAACCAGTGATTAGTTAGATATGACAGCAAAACAGTGAGTGAAATCATGTGTGTGTGTGTGTGTGTGTGTGTGTGTGTGTCAGACCTTTACATCACCACTCAAGGAGAGGGCAACGTGCATGTCCAGAAGATGGAGTGTGATATCTGCAGGGTGCAGACAGAGAGGGGGAATTGTGTGCTGCACTCAGTCAAGGTAAATATGATTAAAGTCTGTACAGTCAAGTGAAATATGAATACGGTTATAGTTTGACTAAAACAACAGCCACATCTGTTATAATGGCCCAGCAGCCCCTTCAATTCTTATTCAAAGGGCTTTATTGGCATGGGAAACACATGTTTACATTGCCAAAGCAAATTAATACAAAATAAATATATAAAGCATATAGATAAACATGGTAGCAATTGAAAAGAAACAGTTTGGAGATTGAGAAAATTATTAGACCAAAAGGTGAGGACACAAAGGTTCACGAGACTGAATCCAAACATTATATTAACCACGTTTACATCCACAGCTTTCATTTTATTTTATTTCAACAAGTTCTCATTTACAACTGCGACCTGGCCAAGATAAAGCAAAGCAGTTTGACACATACAACAACAGTTACACATGGAATAAACAAACATACAGTCAATAATGCAGTTAGAAAAAGTCGATATACAATGTGTGCAAATGAGGTAAGATAAGGGGTTAAGGCAATAAATAGGCCATGGTGGCGAAGTAATTACAATATACCAATTAAACACGGGAATGGTAGATTTGCAGTGGAAGAATGTGCAAAGTAGAAATAAAAATAATGGGGTGCAAAGGAGCTAAATAAATAAATACAGTATGGGGATGAGGTAGTTGGATGGGCTATTTACAGATGGGCTATGTACAGGTGCAGTGATATGAGCTGCTCTGACAGCTGGTGCTTAAAGATATACCTGCTGGAGCGCGTGCTACGGGTGGGTGCTGCTATGGTGACCAGTGAGCTGAGATAAGGCGGAGCTTTACCTAGCAGAGACCTGTAGATGACCTGGAGCCAGTGGGTTTGGCAACGAGTATGAAGCGAGGGCCAGCCAACGAGAGCATACAGGTCGCAGTGGCGGTTAGTATATGGTGCTTTGGTGACAAAGCAGGTGGCACTGTGATAGACTGCATCCAATTTGTTGAGTAGAGTGTTGGAGGCTATTTTGTAAATTACATCATCGAGGATCGGTAGGATGGTCAGTTTTACGAGGGTATGATTGGCAGCATGAGTGAAGGATGCTTTGTTGCGAAATAGGAAGCCGTTTCTAGATTTAATTTTGGATTGGAGATGCTTATTGTGAGTCTGGAAGGGGAGTTTACAGTCTAACCAGACACCTAGGTATTTGTAGTTGTCCACATATTCTAAGTCAGAACCGTCCAGGGTAGAGGTCGACCGATTATGATTTTTCAACGCCGATACCGATTATTGGAGGGCCAAAAAAGCCGATGCCGATTAATCTGACAATTTTTTAATGATTTTTTTATTAAATAAAATAAAAAAATAACACTTAAAAACAAATATATATATATATATATACAAAAAAAATATTAATAATATATATATATAAAAATGAATGTATTTGTAATAATGACAATTACAACAATACTGAATGAACACTTATTTTAACTTAACATAATACATCAATAAAATCAATTTAGCCTCAAGTAAATAATGAAACATGTTCAATTTGGTTTAAATAATGCAAAACCAAAGTGTTGAAGAAGAAAGTAAAAGTGCAATATGTGCTATGTAAGAAAGCTAACGTTTCAGTTCCTTGCTCAGAACATGAGAACATATGAAATCTGGTGGTTCCTTTTAACATGAGTCTTCAATATTCCCAGGTAAGAAGTTTTAGGTTGTAGTTATTATAGGAATTATAGGACTATTCCCCTCTATACCATTTCTATTTAATTAACTGTTGACTATTGGATGTTCTTATAGTCACTTTAGTATTGCCAGTGTAACAGTATAGCTTCCGTCCCTCTCCTCGCTCCTCCCTGGGCACGAACCAGCAACACAACGACAACAGCCACCACATCGAAGCAGCGTTACCCATGCAGAGCAAGGGAAACAACCACCCCAAGGCTCAGAGCGAGTGAAGTTTGAAACGCTATTAGCGCGCGCTAACTAGCCAGCCAAATCACTTCGGTTACACCAGCCTCATCTCGGGAGTTGATAGGCTTGAAGTCATAAACAGCGCAATGCTTGACGCACAACGAAGAGCTGCTGGCAAAACGCATGAGAGTGCTGTTTGAATGAATGTTTACGCGCCTGCTTCTGCCTACCACCGCTCAGTCAGATACTTCGATACTTGTATGCTTGTATGCTCAGTCAGATTATATGCAACGCAGGACACGCTAGATAATATCTAGTAATATCATCAACCATGTGTAGTTAACTAGTGATTATGATTGCTTGTTTTTTATAAGATAAGTTTAATGCTAGCTAGCAACTTACCTTGGCTTACTGCATTTGCGTAACAGGCGTAAACTCCTTGTGGAGTGCAACGAGAGAGAGGCAGGTCGTCATTGCGTTGCACTAGTTAACTGTAAGGTTGCAAGATTGGATCCCCCGAGCTGACAAAGTGAAAATCTGTCATTCTGCCCCTGAACGAGGGAGTTAACCCACCGTTTCGAGGCCGTCATTGAAAATAAAAATGTGTTCTTAACTGACTTGCCAAGTTAAATAAAGATTAAATAAAGGTGTAAAAAAAAAAAATACAGATTTCCGATTGTTATGAAAACTTGAAATCGGCCCTAATTAATTGGCCATTCCGATTAATCGGTCGACCTCTAGTCCAGAGTGGTGATGCTGGACGGGCGGGCCGGTGCGGGCAGCGATCGGTTGAAGTGTAAAGCAGTGGAGTGTGTAAAGCAGCGGAGCCTCCTCTGTGGAGGAAGGGGTGGACCATCCTCCTCTGAATTTCATAAAAATAGAAACATTAAAAATTAGGCTTTTTAGATAAAAATATGCTAAATAGATTCACATCACCAAATAATGGAATAAAACACTGTTTTGCAATGACGGTCTACAGTAGCCTTAATAGCACTCTGTACGGTAGCACCATACAAATCCTAGGAGGCCAATAGTTCTCACCCTTCCATAGACTTAAACCATAATTATGACAACTTCTGGAGGACACCCTCCAACCTATCAGAGCTCTTGCAGCATGAACTGACATGTTGTCCACCCAATCAAAGGGTCAGAGAATTAATCTAGTACTGAAAGCATAAGCTACAGCTAGCACTGCAGTGCATAAAATGTGGTGAGTAGTTCAAATCAAACTGTATTTATCACATGCGCCGACAGTGACGGTCAGGATGCTCTCGATGGTGCAGCTGTAGAACCTTTTGACGATCTGGGGACCCATGCCAAATCTTTTCAGTCTCCTGAGGGGGGAAATGTTTTGTCCTGCCCTCTTCACGACTGTCTTGGTATGTTTGTACCGTGATAGTTCGTTGGTGATGTGGAGACCAAGGAACTTGAAACTCTTGACCCACTCCACTACAGCCCCGTCGATGTTAATTGGGGCCTGTACGGCCCGCCATTTCCTGTAGTCCACGATCAGCTCCTTTGTCTTGCTAACAGTGAGGGTGAGGTTGTTGTCCTGGCACCACACTGCCAGTTCTCTGACCACCTCCCTATAGGCTGTATTGTCAGTGATTAGTTGTGTCGTCAGCAAACTTAATGATGGTGTTGCAGTCATGTTTGGTCATGCAGTCGTGGGTGAACAGGGAATACAGGAGGGGACGAAGTACACACCCCTGAGGGGCCCCAGTGTTAAGGGTCAGTGTGACAGACGTGTTGTTGCCTACTCTTACCACCTGGGGGCGGCCCGTCAGGAAGTCCAGGATCCAGTTGCAGAGGGAGGTGTTTAGTCCCAGAGTCCTTAGCTTAGTGATGAGCTTCATGGGCACTATGGTGTTGAATGCTGAGCTGTAGTCCATGAACAGCATTCTCACATAGGTGTTCCTTTTGTCCAGGTGAGAAAGGGCTGTGTGGAGTGCGATTGAGAATGCGTCATCTGTGGATCTGTTGGGGCAGTATGCGAATTGGAGTGGGTCTAGGGTGTCCAAGAGGATGCTGTTGCTGTGAGCCATGACCAGCCTTTCAAAGCACTTAATGGCTACCGACATGAGTGCCACAGGGCGGTAATCATTTAGGCAGGTTACCTTCGCTTCCTTGGGCACAGGGACTGTGGTGGTCTGCTTGAAACATGTAGGTATTACAGACTTGGTCAGGGAGAGGTTGAAAATGTCAGTGAAAATACTTGACAGTTGGTCCGAGCATGCTTTGAGTACACCCCCTGGTGATCCATTTGGCCCCGTTGCTTTGTGAATGTTGACCTGTTTAAAGGTTTTGTTCACTTTGGCAACCTTTATTGCGTTATTACAAAGTCATCCAGAACAGCTGGTGCTCTCGTGCATGCTTCAGTGTTGCTTGCCTCGAAGCGAGCATAAAAGGCATTTAGCTCGTCTGGTAGGCTCGCGTCACTGGGCAGCTTGCGTCTGGGTTTCCCTTTGTAGTCCGTAATAGTTTTCAAGCTCTGCCACATCCGACGAACGTTAAGAGCCGGTGTAGTAGGATTCAGTCTTAATCCTGTATTGACGCTTTGCTTGTTTGATAGTTCACCTGAGGGCATAGCGGGATTTCTTATAAGTGTCCGGATTAGTCTCCCGCTCACTGAAAGCGGCAGCTTTAGCCTTTAGCTCGATGCGGATGTTGCCTGTAATCCATGGCTTCTGGTTGGGATATTTATAGTACAACGGTTTGATTTGTCTAATCTTAGCAATTTCTTCTTAGCTAGCTACATAGCCGTCTTTGTATCAAAGATAATTGCGTAATTATCGTATTTCGTCGTCCTAACGTAGCCTACACTGCTATCTGCCCAGCAGCTAGCCAGTTAGCTAACGTCCACCGTCTACCGTATAGCAGCACTGTAGTAACTATTACCCTCAACTGAACGACTTGATTAGTGTAGTGTTAGCTAGCTACATAGTTGTCTTTGCTGTCTTCGTATCCAAGATAATTGTGTAGTTTAGAGTGTGTAGTTTTAGAGTGATTATCTTAATTTACCGAGGTTAGCTAGCCAGCTATTTGTCGTCCTTAACGTAGGAGACACTGCTAGCTAGCCAACAGCTAGCGAATAGAACTTAACAACCCGGTCGCATTCCGCCTCGCTCCACAGGTAGTATCACATTTTCATTTCATTTCATTACAGTACAACGGTTTGATTTGTTTGATCGTAGCAATTTCTTCTTAGCTAGCTACATAGCCGTCTCTGTATCAAAGATAATTGTGTAGTCTAGAGCGATTTTCTAGGTTACCTAGCCAGCTATTGTCGTTCTTTTAACGCAACGTAACGTAATCAACACTGCTAGCTAGCCCCCGAATCAACAACGCAGCCACTGCCAGCTAGCCTACTTCAGCAGTACTGTATCATTTTTAATCATTTTAGTCAATAAGATTCTTGCTACGTAAGCTCAACTTTCTGAACATTCGAGACGTGTAGTCCACTTGTCATTCCAATCTCCTTTGCATTAGCGTAGCCTCTTCTGTAGCCTGTCAACTATGTGTCTGTCTATCCCTGTTCTCTCCTCTCTGCACAGACCATACAAACGCTCCACACCGCGTGGCCGCGGCCACCCTAATCTGGTGGTCCCAGTGCGCACAACCCACGTGGAGTTCCAGGTCTCCGGTAGCCTCTGGAACTGCCGATCTGCGGCCAACAAGGCAGAGTTCATCTCAGCCTATGCCTCCCTCCAGTCCCTCGACTTCTTGGCACTGACGGAAACATGGATCACCACAGATAACACTGCTACTCCTACTGCTCTCTCTTCGTCCGCCCACGTGTTCTCGCACACCCCGAGAGCTTCTGGTCAGCGGGGTGGTGGCACCGGGATCCTCATCTCTCCCAAGTGGTCATTCTCTCTTTCTCCCCTTACCCATCTGTCTATCGCCTCCTTTGAATTCCATGCTGTCACAGTTACCAGCCCTTTCAAGCTTAACATCCTTATCATTTATCGCCCTCCAGGTTCCTCGGAGAGTTCATCAATGAGCTTGATGCCTTGATAAGCTCCTTTCCTGAGGACGGCTCACCTCTCACAGTTCTGGGCGACTTTAACCTCCCCACGTCTACCTTTGACTCATTCCTCTCTGCCTCCTTCTTTCCACTCCTCTCCTCTTTTGACCTCTCCCTCTCACCTTCCCCCTACTCACAAGGCAGGCAATACGCTCGACCTCATCTTTACTAGATGCTGTTCTTCCACTAACCTCATTGCAACTCCCCTCCAAGTCTCCGACCACTACCTTGTATCCTTTTCCCTCTCGCTCTCATCCAACACTTCCCACACTGCCCCTACTCGGATGGTATCGCGCCGTCCCAACCTTCGCTCTCTCTCCCCCGCTACTCTCTCCTCTTCCATCCTATCATCTCTTCCCTCTGCTCAAACCTTCTCCAACCTATCTCCTGATTCTGCCTCCTCAACCCTCCTCTCCTCCCTTTCTGCATCCTTTGACTCTCTATGTCCCCTATCCTCCAGGCCGGCTCGGTCCTCCCCTCCCGCTCCGTGGCTCGACGACTCATTGCGAGCTCACAGAACAGGGCTCCGGGCAGCCGAGCGGAAATGGAGGAAAACTCTCCTCCCTGCGGACCTGGCATCCTTTCACTCCCTCCTCTCTACATTTTCCTCTTCTGTCGCTGCTGCTAAAGCCACTTTCTACCACTCTAAATTCCAAGCATCTGCCTCTAACCCTAGGAAGCTCTTTGCCACCTTCTCCTCCCTCCTGAATCCTCCTCCCCCTCCCTCCTCCCTCTCTGCAGATGACTTCGTCAACCATTTTGAAAAGAAGGTCGACGACATCCGATCCTCGTTTGCTAAGTCAAACGACACCGCTGGTTCTGCTCACACTGCCCTACCCTGTGCTCTGACCTCTTTCTCCCCTCTCTCTCCAGATGAAATCTCGCGTCTTGTGACGGCCGGCCGCCCAACAACCTGCCCGCTTGACCCTATCCCCTCCTCTCTTCTCCAGACCATTTCCGGAGACCTTCTCCCTTACCTCGCTCATCAACTCATCCCTGACCGCTGGCTACGTCCCTTCCGTCTTCAAGAGAGCGAGAGTTGCACCCCTTCTGAAAAAACCTACACTCGATCCCTCCGATGTCAACAACTACAGACCAGTATCCCTTCTTTCTTTTCTCTCCAAAACTCTTGAACGTGCCGTCCTTGGCCAGCTCTCCCGCTATCTCTCTCAGAATGACCTTCTTGATCCAAATCAGTCAGGTTTCAAGACTAGTCATTCAACTGAGACTGCTCTTCTCTGTATCACGGAGGCGCTCCGCACTGCTAAAGCTAACTCTCTCTCCTCTGCTCTCATCCTTCTAGACCTATCGGCTGCCTTCGATACTGTGAACCATCAGATCCTCCTCTCCACCCTCTCTGAGTTGGGCATCTCCGGCGCGACCCACGCTTGGATTGCGTCCTACCTGACAGGTCGCTCCTACCAGGTGGCGTGGCGAGAATCCGTCTCCTCACCACGTGCTCTCACCACTGGTGTCCCCCAGGGCTCTGTTCTAGGCCCTCTCCTATTCTCGCTATACACCAAGTCACTTGGCTCTGTCATAACCTCACATGGTCTCTCCTATCATTGCATTACAATTAATCTTCTCCTTTCCCCCTTCTGATGACCAGGTGGCGAATCGCATCTCTGCATGTCTGGCAGACATATCAGTGTGGATGACGGATCACCACCTCAAGCTGAACCTCGGCAAGACGGAGCTGCTCTTCCTCCCGGGGAAGGACTGCCCGTTCCATGATCTCGCCATCACGGTTGACAACTCCACTGTGTCCTCCTCCCAGAGCGCTAAGAACCTTGGTGTGATCCTGGACAACACCCTGTCGTTCTCAACTAACATCAAGGCGGTGGCCAGTTCCTGTAAGTTCATGCTCTACAACATCCGCAGAGTACGACCCTGCCTCACACAGGAAGCGGCGCAGGTCCTAATCCAGGCACTTGTCATCTCCCGTCTGGATTACTGCAACTCGCTGTTGGCTGGGCTCCCTGCCTGTGCCATTAAACCCCTACAACTCATCCAGAACGCCGCAGCCCGTCTGGTGTTCAACCTTCCCAAGTTCTCTCACGTCACCCCGCTCCTCCGCTCTCTCCACTGGCTTCCAGTTGAAGCTCGCATCCGCTACAAGACCATGGTGCTTGCCTACGGAGCTGTGAGGGGAACGGCACCTCAGTACCTCCAGGCTCTGATCAGGCCCTACACCCAAACAAGGGCACTGCGTTCATCCACCTCTGGCCTGCTCGCCTCCCTACCACTGAGGAAGTACAGTTCCCGCTCAGCCCAGTCAAAACTGTTCGCTGCTCTGGCCCCCCAATGGTGGAACAAACTCCCTCACGACGCCAGGACAGCGGAGTCAATCACCACCTTCCGGAGACACCTGAAACCCCACCTCTTTAAGGAATACCTAGGATAGGATAAAGTAATCCTTCTCACCCCCCTTAAAAGATTTAGATGCACTATTGTAAAGTGGCTGCTCCACTGGATGTCATAAGGTGAATGCACCAATTTGTAAGTCGCTCTGGATAAGAGCGTCTGCTAAATGACTTAAATGTAAATGTAATATGTACGTACTGTCACTCTGGAGACGACGTTGTTGATGCACTTATTGATGAAGCAGATGACTGAGGTGGTATAGTCCTCAATGCCATTGGATGAATCCCGGAACCTATTCCAGTCTTTGCTAGCAAAACAGTCCTGTAGTGTAGGGTCCGCGTCATCTGACCACTTCCGTATTGAGCGAGTCCCTGGTACATCCTGCTTTAGTTTTTGCTTGTAAGCGGGAATCAGGAGGATCGAATCATGGTCAGATTTGCCAAATGGAGGGGGGGAGCTTTGTTTGCATCTCTGTGTGTGGAGTAAATGTGGTCTAGGATTTTGTTCTCTGGTTGCACATGTGACATGCTGGTAAAAATTTGGTAAAACTGATTTAAGTTTGCCTGCGCTAAAGTCCCTGGCCACTAGGAGCGCCGCTTCTGGGTGACTAGAGAGACAGTATTGAACAAATTAATTTCTTCAAAAATGAAGGAGAAGCAAAAGGGAGAGCTAGCTATATTTCATAGTGTTTTTCTTTTCACTTAGTCAATCCAGCTAGCTAGTTTAGCCTACTTAAACATAGAGGGGTGCTATTTTAGCTAGCTAGCCATGACTATCCAACACTGGAACTCTTCCAAGTCAAGGTAAGCTTTTGGTTTTATTAATTTATTGCCATTGCAGCATACGCTCAAACCTGTGTGATTCGAATGCTTATTTAGAGCATCCAGTTTCAATTGACGCAAGTCAGCGTTTGAGCTGGCCACACTGTTTTTTCACAGAAACATTCTGCACAAACACAGTCCTTACAAATGTTCTGAATGTGACCAGTTTCTTTTTGGATGCAATGTTCAGACATTCACAGAAGTAGAGACAGCATAACACAATCATGCAAACCGGAAAATGTAGGCTACAAGTCTAGCCTTTAGCATCATAGGTGTCCATTACAATCTATGCGATAATCGGAATGCATTATTTGTCACAGTACTTGAAAACATGTGAATAATACAGTAAATACATTATCATAGATATATATATATATATACATACAGTAGAAACAACATGATACAAATATAATTAGCAGGCAGCGCGGGTTAACTGTCCTGTTGCGTAATAATCACATTTTGTCACCGTGATTGCATTCGGACATCACGTGCATAAACTGTTAGAGATATTTGGAACTCACAGGTGAAAAGGTTGATTTCGATTTGTCAGTGGGTGCTTCACCCTCAGCACCCCTACTTCCCGTGGCTATGCCTAGAAGGTTAGGGGGAGATTAGATATTGCTTGGGCATGCATTTTCTTGTGTGGGTTTTGGGGGCAATGGGAGGAGAGCAAAAAATATTTCCATCGTAAGAAATCTCCTATTCTACTCTACAGGGTCACCAGGTGCAGGTCCAGTCCCAGGGGGGCAACGTCACTGGGGTGGGAACCATCCATGGCAATGTGGACATCAGCACATCTGGACACAGTGTACAGTAGCTGCTGTTATACTCTGAGACCTACCCTACCCAATTATGTTTATTTTATATAAGTATATTTGTGTTGAATGTTATGAGTATTACAGTTAATACTAGATATAAGCTCTTTCTGTGCTCTGTGTCTGTAGGCGGTGAATGTGAAGAAGATCCAGGGTACTACTATGAACGTGTGGACAGAACATGGCCCTCTGAAGGTGAAAGCCATCTACGCTGAGTCCACCTCCATATCGTCCTCTTCAGGGAGGATACAGCTGGGACACATACATGGTGAGGAGGGGAGTGCTGCGCATATAGTGGATGGTACAGTTAGCATTGCATAGTAACATGGCCTTCATGAGACTTGAAACATTGTCACCCCAGAGCTTTGGCTTTTATGAGTCAATGGTAATGACAGTGGTTTGTGGGATACTTTGTCGTTGTGATATCGGTTTGAATTCACACATACAGTTGAAGTCGGACGTTTCCATACACCTTCGCCAAATACATTTAAATTTACCACAGGTGGCCTCCAAGTTGTAGAAACATCTCAAGGATGATCAATAGAAACAGGATGCACCTGCACTCAATTTGGAGTCTCATAGCAAAGGGTCTGAATACTTATTTACATAAGGCATTTCTCTGTATTTAAAATAAAAAAAATAAAAAAATGAATTTGCAAACATTTCTAAAGACCTGATTTCACTGTCATTACGGGATGTTGTGTGTAGATTTGAGGAACAAAAATGAATGTAAAACATTTTAGAATAAGGCTGTAACATAACAATATTTGGAAAAAGTCAAATGGTCTGAATACTTTCCGAATGGACTGTACATGTTGGCCACAATATAATACTGTATACCTAGTCATATACAGTTGAAGTCGGAAGTTTCCATACACCTTAGCCAAATACTTTTAAACTCAGTTTCACAATTCCTGAAATGTAATCCTTGTAAAAGATTCCATGTCATAGGTTAGTTAGGATCACCACTTTATTTTAAGAATATGAAATGTTAGAATAATAGTAGAGAGAATAATTTATTTCAGCTTTTTTCTCTTTCCTCACATTCCCAGTGGGTCAGAAGTTTACACTCAATTAGTATTTGGTAGCATTGCCTTTCAGGTAGCCTTCCACAAGCTTCCCACAATAAGTTAGGGGAATTTTATCCCCTTCCTCCTGACAGAGCTGGTGTAACTGAGTCAGGTTTGTAGGCCTCCTTGCTCGCGCACACGTTTTCAGTTCTGCCCACAAATCTTCTATGGGATTGAGGTCAGGTCTTTGTGATGGCCACTGCAATACCTTGACTTTGTTGTCCTTAAGCCATTTTGCCACAACTTTGGAAGTATGCATGGGTCATTGTCCATTTGGAAGACCCATTTGCTACCAATATTTAACTTCCTGACTGATGTCTTGAGGTGTTGCTTCAATATATCCACATCATTCTCCTGCCTCATGATGCCATCTATTTTGTGAAGTACACCAGTCCCTCCTGCAGCAAAGCACCCCCACAACATGATGATGCAACCCCCGTGCTTCACGGTTGGGATGGTGTTCTTGGGCTTGCAAGCCTCCCCCTTTTTCCTCCAAACATAACGATGGTCATTATGACCAAACAGTTCTATTTTTGTTTCATCAGGCCAGAGGACATTTCTCCAAAAAGTATGATCTTTGTCCCCATGTGCAGTTGCAAACAGTCTGGCTTTTTTATGGAGGTTTTGGAGCAGTGGCTCCTTCCTTGCTGAGCGGCCTTTCAGGTTATGTCGATATAGGACTTGTTTTACTATGGATACAGATACTTTTGTACCTGTCTCCTCCAGCATCTTCACAAGGTTCTTTGCTGTTGTTCTGGGATTGATTTGCACGTTTCGCACCAAAGTACGTTCATCTCTAGGAGACGGAATGTGTCTCCTTCCTGAGCGGTATGACGGCTGCGTGGTCCCATGGTGTTTATACTTGTGTACTATTCTTTTTGTACAGATGAACTTGGTACCTTCAGGCGTTTGGAAATTGCTCCCAAGGATGAACCAGACTTGTGGAGGTCTGCAATTATTTTTCCTGTGGTCTTGGCTGATTTCTTTTGATTTTCCCATGATGTCAAGCGAAGAGGCACTGAGTTTGAAGGTCGGCCTTTAAATACATCCACAGGTACACCTCTAATTGACTCAAATTATGTCAATTAGCCTATCAGAAGCTTCTAAAGACATGACATAATTTTCTGGAATTTTCCAAGCTGTTTAAAGGCACAGTCAACTTAGTGTATGTGAATTCTTACCCACTGGAATTGTTATACAGTGAATTATAAGTGAAATAATCTGCCTGTAAACAATTGTTGGGAAAAATGTATTGTGTCATGCACAAAGTAAATGTCCTAACCAACTTGCCAAAACTATAGTTTGTTAACAAAAAATGTGTGGAGTGGTTGAAAAACAAGTTTTAATGACTCCAACCTAAGTGTATGTTAAATTCCGACTTCAACTGTATACTGCCAAATACTGGCCAGCACTTTTAGTTAGGGCCCTGAATTTTTATTGAACACGTGACATGTCATGCAAAAACCCTGGGCACTATTTATCAGCTATATCTAAGGCACAGAGTTTTTCCTGGTCAATACTGTTTTGGTTTAGTGACTACCATTAGACTAGACTAGAGACTTAAATGCTTTCCCTAACTTGGTGTAAACAAGATGATTATGTTGTGGATGGCCTGAGTGAGTCACTGCTTAGATAAATCAAGGTTAGGTAGAGTGAAAGAAGAAGAGGAACCTCTGGCAAAGAAAACAACCAGGAAGAGCAATTAACAGAGAGAAAGTGAGGTGAGAAGAGGATGAGTCAGCCATAATTAATGGAGATTTCCTCTGAGATAGACAGCCTCTGTTCTTCTAGAGGACATGGAAACCATTAGCCTGTGAGCTCTCTGGGTACATCAGCATCTCACGTTTTAGTTTCTTTGTCATACAGGCGATGCCACAGTGCGGAATGAGACTGGAGATATAATTGTAGGTAAGTGGGACAATACTCTGTTCTACATTTGAAAACCGATTGTGTCAAATTTTGTTTGAGGCTATTTTAACCTGATTTTAAACGTTCTTTTTTTTACTTTGACACGTTTTGCCAGATGGTTCTAACAATGGCTACCTGAAGGTGTTGTCAAAGAGTGGAAACATTGATGCATATGTAGGAGACCGTGGCAGTGCAGAACTCCACTCTCAGCAAGGTAAACATAACATTCTGGGTGGATGTACTGGGTATAGAATGCTCAATATGATGAGCCACATCTGGTCATCCTTCTGAATTGACTCTTTCTCTCTCTCCAATGTTACACCTCTGACCCAGTCTTCTCCTGTCACTGTCTTCCCGTCACCATTTTCTCCCTTTTGCTTTCTACCCCCCCCCCCCCCTCCTTCTTCCTCCCTCTCTCAGGTGCAGTGTCTGTGCGTGTCCCCTCCTCTATAAGAGCAGGAGTGCAGCTGTGTGGAATGTCAGTAGAGATCAGCCCAGAGATAGTCCTTCAGCAAGCAGAGAGAGATTTCAAAGATAGCATGACTACTGTCACTGGTCAGTCATCCCTATAAATACTACTGGGACTAAACTCACCAATGAGTTACACTTAGTCCTACTATGTTTACTCACCCAGTGAGTACAGTACACAACTGCTACTGTTATTACTAAACCCACCCGATTCCATTTATTCTGCTCTCCCTGTAGGCCATATGAATGGGCAACTCCAGGGTGACCAGTGGATCAGGGCCCAGGCAGACAGAGGCTCCATCACCCTGAAGGCACAGAGCTGGTTTGAGTCTCTGAAGCTGGGCAGCTGAGGCTTCACTGCTACGCCCCATTCCAAAAATGTCCTACCTACCTCCTCTCTACCTACTGAACTAAGTCCTCAGGGACAACATTTAACATTTACATTTAAGTCATTTAGCAGACGCTCTTATCCAGAGCGACTTACAAATTGGTGCTTTCACCTTATGACATCCAGTGGAACAGCCACTTTACAATAGTGCATCTAGGTCTTTTAAGGGGGGAGGGGAGAAGGATTACTTTATCCTATCCTAGGTATTCCTTAAAGAGGTGGGGTTTCAGGTGTCTCCGGAAGGTGGTGATTGACTCCGCTGTCCTGGCGTCGTGAGGGAGTTTGTTCCACCATTGGGGGGCCAGAGCAGCGAACAGTTTTGACTGGGCTGAGCGGGAACTGTACTTCCTCAGTGGTAGGGAGGCGAGCAGGCCAGAGGTGGATGAACGCAGTGCCCTTGTTTGGGTGTAGGGCCTGATCAGAGCCTGGAGGTAGTGAGGTGCCGTTCCCCTCACAGCTCCGTAGGCAAGCACCATGGTCTTGTAGCGGATGCGAGCTTCAACTGGAAGCCAGTGGAGAGAGCGGAGGAGCGGGGTGACGTGAGAGAACTTGGGAAGGTTGAACACCAGACGGGCTGCGGCGTGTAGAAGTGTAGACATAACTATCTCATTGGCTGTGACTGTTGGGCAGAGTCCAACCACAGTTGTCTTTCTCTGTTACTGCTGAGCTGACATAGGAGAGGAGAAAAAAAGAAGAGAAAGTTGCCAATGTGGAACTGGGAGACAGATCAGTGATACGATGAAATGAATCGCCCTCTGGGAGCCTTGACACATGCAGACGGAGATCCCCATATCTGTAGCATTGACAACGGCTACTAGGCTTTATTACGTGTCTAAATGCAGTTGCAAAACATGATCATGTTTTGCAACTGCATTTAGACACGTAATAAAGCCTGATCGTGATCATGTTTTGCAACTGCATTTAGACACGTAATAAAGCCTGATCGTGATCATGTTTTGCAACTGCATTTAGACACGTAATAAAGCCTGATCGTGATCATGTTTTGCAACTGCATTTAGACACGTAATAAAGCCTGATCGTGATCATGTTTTGCAACTGCATTTAGACACGTAATAAAGCCTGATCGTGATCATGTTTTGCAACTGCATTTAGACACGTAATAAAGCCTGATCGTGATCATGTTTTGCAACTGCATTTAGACACGTAATAAAGCCTGATCGTGATCATGTTTTGCAACTGCATTTAGACACGTAATAAAGCCTGATCGTGATCATGTTTTGCAACTGCATTTAGACACGTAATAAAGCCTGATAGTGATCATGTTTTGCAACTGCATTTAGACACGTAATAAAGCCTGATCGTGATCATGTTTTGCAACTGCATTTAGACACGTAATAAAGCCTGATCGTGATCATGTTTTGCAACTGCATTTAGACACGTAATAAAGCCTGATCGTGATCATGTTTTGCAACTGCATTTAGACACGTAATAAAGCCTGATCACAATCATGTTTTGCAACTGCATTTAGACACGTAATAAAGCCTAGTAGCCGTTGTCAATGGTACAGATATGGGCTTCTGCGTTTTAAATACAATGCGAAAATAGAAGGTTTGATAGTATGTGAAATGTAAATGTTTTAGATTTCTTTTAATGGCAGAATGTATATTCATTTTGGCTTTTCATCTAGTAGAATTCATTACACACTATTGAGGAAGATAATTGTCTTGTTTGTTATGACAAACCAGGTGAACCTCACTCTTAATACTTTCTGACCGTAGGGTTGAAACTGCATAATGTACAAAATGTTTTGGGATGCTTCGTAAAAGAATGACAGTGTTTGTTGTTGCCTTTTATTTGAAACTATTCATGGGGGGTTCAATCTACTGTGAATAAAAAATACTGGGAAAAGTGTTGACGTGAACACTGACAATGAAATAATTGAGGCAATTTTGTTTTTTGAATATTATTTCAATGCAAAACTGTTTTGCTGTATGATGTAAATGAAATTCAGTAATCTGTTGTAATGCATATAAAAAATCTAGATCCTTTCTCCCACTCAGTTGAAATGTTTTGATGTAAAAGCTTTACATAAATGTATATAATGCATTGATGTTCTGCTAAAAATTCAACATTTCCTAGCCTAAAAATAATCTGTTTTGTGGTTATTCATCTTTAGTCATTCGAGTCAGGTGCTTGACATTGAGTAAAAGGTGCAGTGAATGGTAGGGATTTGGTTTACCTTAAATTGGTAGTTGGAATGTATATATAAACTGTATAAACTCCGTCCTGGTGTTTTTGTTTGTCTGCATGGACTGTGTACTCATGTTGTGTAATTGTAGTCCTCTCCACGGGCCTTTATCAAATTCCTATTTTTGTTATTTCTACTTGGTGCTGGCTCGTCTTCCTCCTAGGTGTCCTTGTTCTAGTTGGATCATCTGATTGGATACAGCAGTCATAGCCAAACTAGTAGGGGGCTACATTGGTACTGTGCTCCCACTGCTCAGGGCTGCAGTCTCATGGCCTGGAAACATAAGTACATTTTGGGGGGTGTTTGACATGGCTAACTGTAATTCTACACACATATACAGCAAGCTATGGAAGCATTACCTAGTCCATGATGTTGCATTGACTGATGTCTAGAGGGAGGAGAGAGGAACTGCTACTGAGCCACTCCAGGCCAGAATCAAACATGTTATCAACTGTGATGCGGCCTCCACAGAAGTCAGAGCAAACACACTTTTTGCACTTTGCAGAAAAAGTGGAAGTTGTCAAGGAAGTGAGTTTGTTTATACAGGACCTACCGCCAATCAATCAAAGCGGGGCTATATGGAGCCTACGCATTTTTACCAAATTTGGGAGGCGCACGGCAATGCAGTACGGAGCTCAATTTGGCTTCTGCAAGCCTCCAGAGGCTCCGCAATTGTCAAACCCTCCACGAGGAGCCTCCGGATTACATTTTCGGAGCAAGAATAGATTGGCTTTAAGACACACTCAGGTGGTTCAGCTCACTGCAACTAGTACAAACACATCACGCCAGTCAGTCAATGCGTGTACAGTACATGTGTGTTTATGTATTTGTGTGACCTTGCTCTGAGCCACCCTCATGATAGATAAATTGATGTGGCTGCAGTTGCTCAGATTCAGCTCCCTCAGTTTAGAGGCAGAGAACCCTAAAGTCATGGAATCATTGCGCCTATTATTCACCCTGCAACAAGCATGCACTCATACACACACACTGTCAGGTGTCGCAACCGGATGTAATCTAAAGTAGAGAGACAGTACATACACACAAACACCTACTGCAGTGTGAGATGTTGAGATAGACCAGGTTTTGGATGGCGCCCATAGACTTGACTGGCGTCAGTCATTCTGGGGCAGTAAGCAGCATGGTGTGTAGCGAGGCCTGGAGAGCTATGACACAGAGCTCTGACTGCTACCTACAGGAACACACAGATATACTGTCAGAACAACACACACCATAACAAACTATGTGTGTGTTGATAATGCGCCTGAACCATCTGTCTTGACTAATCACATCTTCAGAAACAAACTGACTATCTCCTTTGGCTGAAGAGCTATAATCATTGGCTGATCACTTAACAGTGACCTGTGCCAGATACAGCACTGTATAAGGCCAAAAATGTGTGGATTTCCAAAGTTCCAGGGTTGACCCACAACATGGCCCACAAGATGTTTCTCTCCATGCTGCATCATGGATTGATGTCACAGACCAATCACATGAAATAAGGCCTGTAGCTTGTCACTTAGTCACCCAATCAGATTCCCTGTAAACATCACCCCGGCAATGAGACTCACCACAACGATAGTTGCCAAGACAATCAACGAAAACTTATACACAGATATGGAACATGAGTCGTGGCACACACACTCACAGACCCTCACCATCCACTCTGAACTTGGTGAGGTTGAGATGGACAAAGTCTGAGAGATGGGCCGTGTTCCATAGGGAGATGGCAGACAGAGAGTGATACTTAGAGTCTAACTCCAACTGGAGGACACCAGACAGTGACAGGCAGAGGTCCATTAACTCATTCACTCACAAAATACACAGGTAGCCAATGGTGGTTAATAAAGATGGTACTACTCCCTAGAAAGAGAACAACTATTGGCCAGAGCCTAAATTAGTTGTCTGGTAGCTCCACTGCAGCAGACGGCAGCCCGCTGCTATGTACCTGAAACCATCCACTGAGATCTTTAGGGACAAGACACGCGCACGCACCCACGCACACATACACACACACGCACACACACTACATTAGAACATTAGAGAGCAGTGGGGTGAGAGAGGGAGCAGGTGAATATGGACATGTAATTTTCAACAAACAAGTTAGCTGCAACCTTTCTGTCTCTCTCTCGCAGCAAAGTACAACCACTTAACCAGCTGGAAAAATGCTGGCCCTGGTGAGAGTCCTTGTTCATGCTGGAGTACATGTGCATGTGGGTGTGTGTGTTGTAATTTAAAACCAGTGCGTAAGCTGGAGCCCCCTCCTTCTCTCTCTCTCTCTCTCTCTCTCTCTCTCTCTCTCTCTCTCTCTCTCTCTTTCTCTCTCCCTCTCTCCCTCTCTCCCTCCCTCCCTCCCTCCCTCCCTCTCTCCCTCTCTCTCTCCCTTTCAGAGCCAGAGAGAGAACCTTTCTCATTCCCCAGGGTCAACATACAGACTTGGAGAGGAGCACACAAACTGACTCCAGTGCAGCCAGGGGGCAGAGGACACAGATGTGTTGGAAAACTGATCTGGATATAGTTAAAGCAGATAGAAGAGGAGACATATGGATCAGAGAGGACCGCAGAAACTGAACTGAGTGCAGCCGGAGAGATTGAGGTGGATGAGCTTGTGGCAGCCCTTCCCTTTGGCCAGGTACTGTAAGCCTTTAACAGTGAATCTACCTTCCGACAGCTCCTGGACAGACAGAGGGGGTTTAAGATCAATATGTGAACAGTGCTGGGCCACAACTGGCTGTGTGTTAGCTTCATATTCATACTGGATGTTCTGAAGGCACCTCTAAAGATCTATGATTTGTAACAAGTAATTTGACAAGTAATACTCCATAGTATTTATAAAGACAATGTGTTATTTTATCACAGCTCTGCACCTGTAGCCTGTTATCAGCCTGATTCCACTAATTCAAGTCTTCTCACTTTCTTCGATTTGTGTAGGTGTGGGTTTTGGTGTTATGACAATGTATGACAGATTATTTGACTTCTGGTAGGGTTTCCCCAGGTGAACGACCAACGTAGGATGGCAAGCAAGGGGTGAGCGGGTTGGTGGAGGGATGTGAGGTAGGCAGTCGTAAATTGACTGTGGCATTTGATTGGGAGAAGCTTTTTAACCTGAGTTTAGACCTTGATAATCAGGAGGAATCCCATAAGAACAGCAGAGGAAGGATGGACAGAGAGAGAGAGGAGGAGAGGAGGGACTTACCAGAGAAAGAGGGACGTGTAGGTATGTGTTGACAGCAGCACTGACAGTCAGATGGTTAAAAGTCATTGGAAATGAACTGAAATAAGACTTTATTTCTGCAGGTTCATTCTTAAACAGCTCTGTGAAGCAATTTCCAAAAATGTATTCTCTATGAGCTCATAGGGTTTAACAGAAAACAGAGCCTATGGAATTGCTTTCAGGTGTAAAATGTTTTGGAATATAAACACTTATGGAGAGGGTACAAAGACACATGGTCAAGGTCCCTGTTAATCGAAGGCTGTTCGGGTCAGTAGACAGCACGTTATTTAACGTCTTAATTTTGACACAAAGACCTGAACGGCCGTCCATGCCTTTTGGGTTTGACAGACAAAGCCTGGTTTGGTTTTTCTCTCTCTCTATTGCTCTCATTCATTGTTTCAGCTTGCCACATTATCTCACTACATAACTGGGATAACAGTATTGGGCAATCATAACTGGGGTACGTTTGAAGACGGAAGTTTACATACACCTTAGCCAAATACATTTAAACTCAGTGTTTCACAATTCCTGACATTTAATCCTAGTAAAAAAGTCCCTGTCTTAGGTCAGTTAGGATCACCGCTTTATTTTAAGAATGTGAAATGTCAGAATAATAGTAGAGACAATCATTTATTTCAGCTTTTATTTCTTTACATACACTAAATTTGTATTTGGTAGCATTGCCTTTAAAATGATTAACTTGGGTCAAAGATTTCGGGTAGCCTTCCACAAGCTTCCCACAATAAGTTGGGTGAATTTTGGCTCAGTCCTCCTGACAGAGCTGGTGTAACTGAGTCAGGTTTGTAGGCCTCCTTGCTCGCACAGTCTTTTTCAGTTCTGCCCACAACCTTTCTATAGGATTGAGGTCAGGGCTTAGTGATGGCCACTCCAGTACCTTGACTTTGTTGTCCTTAAGCCATTTTGCCACAACTTTGGAAGTATGCTTGGGGTCATTGTCCATTTGGAAGACCCATTTGCGACCAAGCCTTAACTTCCTGACAGATGTCTTGAGATGTTGCTTCAATAGGTCGACATAATTTTCCTGGTCTTATCACATATCACACTCATATAGCATTATAAGACTAAATAAGCATGCATATACTGTTCCTTGCAAAAGTCTTCACCCCCTTGACATTTGTTAAATTGTGTTGCCTTACAACCTGGAATTAAAATAGGTTTTTGGGGGGTTGTGTATCATTTTATTTAGATAACATTAACAAAACTGTAAACTTGAGCATGCATAACTATTCACGCCCACCCCACCAAAGTCAATACTTTGTAGAGCTACCTTTTGCAGCAATTACAGCTGCAAGTCTCTTGGGATATGTCTCTATAAGCTTGGCACATCTAGCCACTTGGATTTTTGCCCATTCTTCAAGACAAAACCGCTCCAGCTCCTTTAAGTTGGATGGGTTCCTGCTGGTATACAGCAATCTTTAAGTCATACCACAGATTCTCAATTGGATATAGGTCTGGGCTTTGACCAGGCCATTCCAAGGCATTTAAATGTTTGCCCTTAAACCACTCGAGTGTTGCTTTAGCAGTATGCTTAGGGTCATTGTCGTGCTGGAAGGTGAACCTCCATCCCAGTCTCAAATCTCTGGAAGACTGAAACCGGTTTCCCTCAAGAATTTCCCTGTATTTAGCGCCATCCATCATTCCTTCAATTCTGACCAGTTTCCCAGTCCCTGCCGATGTAAAACATCCCCACAGCATGGGGATGGTGTTCTCGGGGTGATGAGAGGTGTTGGGTTTGTGCCAGACATAGCATTTTCCTTGATGGCCCAAAAACTCAATTTTTTGTCTCATCTGACCAGTCTACCTTCTTCCATATGTTTGGGGAGTCTCCCACATGCCTTCTGGTGAACACCAAACGTGTTTGCTTATTTTTTTCTTTAAAGCAAAGTTTTTTTCTGGCCACTTCCGTAAAGCCCAGCTTTGTGGAGTGTATGGCTTAAGTGGTCCTATGGATGTTTCAGCTCCTTCAGGGTTATCTTTGGTATTTTTGTTGCCTCTCTGATTAATGCCCTCCTTGCCTGGTCCGTGAGATTTGGTGGGCGGCCCTCTCTTGGCAGGTTTGTTGTGGTGCCATATTCTTTCAATTTTTTAATAATGGATTTAATGGTGCTCCGTTGGAGGCTCAATGTTTCAGATATTTTTTACAACCCAACCCTGATCTGTACTTCTCCACAACTTTGTCCCTGACCTGTTTGGAGAGCTCCTTGGTCTTCATGGTGCCGCTTGCTTAGTGGGGTTGCAGACTCTGGGGCCTTTCAGAACAGGTGTATATATACTGAGATCATGTGACAGATCATGTGACACTTAGATTGCACACAGGTGGACTTTATTTAATGAATTATGTGACTTCTGAAGGTAATTGATTGCACCAGATTTTATTTAGGGGCTTCATAGTAAAGAGGGTGAATACATATGCATGCACCACTTTTCCATTTAAAAATAAAAGTTTAATCTTTTGAAACAAGTCATTTTTTTCATTTCACTTGACCAATTTGGACTATTTTGTGTTTTTCCATTACATGAAATCCAAATAAAAATAAATTTAAATTACAGATTGTAATGCAACAAAATAGGAAAAACGGCAAGGGGGGTGAATACTTTCGCAAGGCACTGTAGTCCCTTATAACAAACAAGCCCTCAGAGTTCATTAGATGGTTCATAAAAAATCAAACAGGGCCACTTAACAAACAACAATATGTACAGTGCCTTTGGAAAGTATTCAGACCCCTTGACTTTCTCCACATGTTGTTACGTTACAGCCTTATTCGAAAATGTATAAAATATTTTTTTTTTTTCAGCAATCTACAGACAGTACCCTATAATGACAACGTGAAAACAGGTTTTCATTTATTTTTGAAATGTATTAAAAATGATGGACATGATTTAGAAAGGCACACACTTGTCTATATCAGATCCCACAGTTGACAGAGTAAAACCAAGCCATGAGGTCGAAGGAATTGTCCGTAGAGCTCCGAGACAGGATTTTGTCAAGGCACAGATCTGGGGAAGGGTTCCAAAAAATGTGTGCAGCATTGAAGGTCCCCAAGAACACAGTGGCCTCCATCATTCTTAAATGGAAGATGTTTGGAACCACCAAGACTTTTCCTAGAGCTGGCAGCCCGGCCAAACTAAGTAATCGGGGGAGCAGGGCATTGTTCAGGGAGGTAACCAAGAACCCAATGGTCACTCCAACAAAGCTCTAGAGTTTCTCTGTGGAGATGGGAGAACCTTCCAGAAGGACAACCATCTCTGCAGCACTCCACCAATCAGGCCTTTGATGTATAAAATGTGTCCCTATTTTTTACAGTAATGACATGTTATTTAAAGAATGTAGTGTTATCGGTAAAGATGAATGGTGACTGTAAATCACATTATACGACAAGCAGTTTCCCCCTCCACCCGAGTCCCCATGTGGTACTGATTTCACTGTAGCTTTACACCTAAACAGTATTGGGAAGTATACAACATATGGAATAAAGGGAAAAGGAATGATTCCCTGTAGTCCTCTTAATGTCATGTTGTAGATAATAGTAGTGGTGCTGTATAATCAAGCAATGTCTAGTTTTAATAATCTGACTCCAACTGTCAGTCTGAGTGGTGATGAGCTTCAGAACAGTGGCATTCCATCAAGGCTAAGCACTTGGTTTACAAAGGTGTTTGTACCTGTGCAAAGTTTGCACCCATTATCAAAAGGGAATGAATGAAAAGCATAAACTAAAGATGTTCTTCCTGTTCTACCGTTAATTCCCCCCCTGGAAGATAAGATAAGAGGGTAGTTTGTACCCGTGACAGGATGTTGCCGTTACTCATGTTAATGTTGGAACAGTGGCAGGTTCAGCTCCTGTAGGTTTCTGCATTCACCTCTGAAAGGGGGGGATACAGAAAGAGAGAGAGGTGAGATGGAAAAGCAGCAGAAGGAACATAAGAATGTTTCCAGATGTGTGTGCTTTATTTGAAATAATATACTCAGGAGCAAATACATATAAACACACACCAACAAACAAATCCCTGACTGTGATGAATGTGTACAGGGAGGGACTGGTTTCTGCCATGACTTGTCTCATCAACTTTTACAAAGCTGTTTTTATCTGGGTAATCTCGCCCACATTGCCTTCATGGTTTCAGCTGAATTTACTGTCACGTGTAAGTAAAATAAGCAACTGCTAAATGCAGAAAGAATGACAAACAATATTCGAAATGTTGAAATTTAACCATTGTGTTGCTTTAATGCCATCTGTCAACTTTTTCTCTGTCCCAGTCACTCACACTGTCTGTTTTCTCTCTGTCCCATTCACTCACACTGTCTGTTTTCTCTCTGTCCCAGTCACTCACACTGTCTGTTTTCTCTCTGCCCCAGTCACTCACACTGTCTGTTTTCTCTCTGTCCCAGTCACTCACACTGTCTGTTTTCTCTCTGTCCCAGTCACTCACACTGTCTGTTTTCTCTCTGTCCCAGTCGCTCACACTGTCTGTTTTCTCTCTGTCCCATTCTCCCTCCCTCTCTCTCTCTCTCTCTGCAGGAACAGCAGCTGAATCCCATTATATCAGACACTGTCAACATGCAATCCTCCACTCCCATTTTCCAGTAAAACCTCCACTCCACCCACTGCTTCGCTCCAGCTATCCCAAGCGAGAGGCAGCCCCAGCTGGCTGAGGATGCGTGTGACCTCCCTTCTCCTCCTGGCTCTCCTAGTACTCCTGCTGCTCCCACCACCCTCCCAGCTGAGAAAGGCAGGCCAGGGCAGGCGGCTCAAAGTAGGCAGACGCCTCCTCAGACGGGACAGGTATGGATGGATTCTAGGTGGTTTCATTTTATATCTTACTCGTTTAAACCACAATGTTTTATTGACTTTATTAGGTGTTATAAGTAAGTCTATTTAGCTGCAAATATTATCTACATTAATTATGCTAAAATGTATTGTTCTCATCATTAGGGTGAGAGGTCAGGGGCGCCAGGGCAGGTCAGGAGACTCCAGGCATCAGGTCCCTGAATGCTCAGAGTACAGCGACTCTGAAGACCTCTTCATGGACTGCCAAGGGCGAAAACTTTCCTCCATCCCCACTGCCTTATGTAATTATAATGCGCTGGATTCTAGCTTATTTACTTTATGATTTTACTGCCTATAAAGATCAAATAGGGACAGATTTAGCCTACTCTGGCCCAAATGTATTACTTGGGGCTCGGGGCGATTCCGGTGTGAGTTATCTGGCCCAAATGTATTACTTGGGGCTCGGGCCGATTCCGGTATGAGTTATCTAGCCCAAATGTAGTACTTGGGGCTCGGGCCGATTGTGGCTACTCTCTGGCAGATGATTACACAGGCTACTTTATATAATTAACATTTCATTATTGATTTATTTTTCCATATTTTCTGTAATCAGAAAATAAAATTAACATTTAAATTAAATGATTTAAGTCCTGTTTAAGAAGGATTTTAGTATTTGGATACATTGTGCGAGGCAGTTGATAAGCATTAAAACCTTTGTGGATGGGGCCTCCCGAGTGGTGCAGCGGTCTAAGACACTGCATCGCAGTGCAAACCTCGTTGCTACTGATGCTGGTTTGATACCCATGCCGGCTGAGACCGGGAGACCCATGAGGCAACGCACAATTGGGTAAGGCCGGACGGGATGTCCTGCGGGCCAGGCACATGCACGCTTCCTCCGACATATGGGTTAAGCTTGCATTGTGTCAAGAAGCGGTGCGGCATGGCGGGGTTGTTTCGGAGGACTCATGGCTCTCGACCTTCGCCTCTCCCTAGGCCGTACGGGAGTTGCAGAGATAGGACAAGACAATTGGATATGACAGAAAGGGGGTAAAGAATAAACAAATACAATTATTTAAAATAATGTGTGGATGGGTGTAATTTGTATGTACAATAGTCATTTTTAAAATGACTAAATTGGGTAATTTTGTAAACATTTATTTCAAATTGTATTGGGCCACTTCTGAGGGGATTCTGGTAAAATGCCGACAAAGTCGGCGGAATTCCGGAACACTGAAACTGCCTGATGTACTTGGGCCGATTCTGAGCAGTCATTCATTTTGATTCCAGGCCGAGTCCGACACCCGATTCTGGGCCAATTCAATCAGTCCCGGTCCCCCGGGAATCAGTTCCTCATTGCTAACTGGGACAGACTTTACATTTATGCCGATCAATGTATTAGTAGGCTTATGGATTACATTTTTCAAGTTATTCATCCAACCCTGTTTTATTTATTCCATCTAAAAGGAAGGCAGCGAATTTGTATTTATTTATTTTATAAAATGTTCTGCCAATATGAACAAATGTATTTTTTGGCATCAGTGAACACCTTCCTAATATTGAGTCGTCGATAAAGGAGTTTACTTCTGCTGCAACCTTCACTGTAACAAAATATAACACCTGTGCTTTGCTTGAAAAGTGTTATGGAAATGAAACATAATATCATGATTCTTATTGTCAGCCTGGTCACGGGCTCCAGACCACCTCCTGCTGGCCCGTAACCGTATCCGGGCCCTCCACGACGGGGCCTTCTCTGGCTTCGAGGGCCTGAGGAGCCTGGACCTGCAGCAGAACCGGATCTCAGTGTTGGAGGAGGGGGTGTTCCTGGGCCTGATACACCTCACCACCCTTCTGCTGCAGCACAACCGTCTGGGCACGCTCAGCGAGGAGGCTCTCATCCCCATGCCAGCCCTGCGCTACCTGCGTCTCCATGACAACCCCTGGAGCTGCCGCTGCACACTCGACAGTCTGGTTCGCACCCTGCAGGTGCCCAGCAACCGTAACCTGGGGAACCATGCCAGGTGGGTGGGAATAGAATGTGACACAGGGCTCAACAGAGGTGTCCCAAATGACATCTGTGGGCATTGATCTAAATAAGTGTACTATACTTTATATAATGGACAACAGAAATCTATGTTCTCATCTTCATGTTGCTATAGCACCTCCCTGTTTAAAACAAGTGCTCTACTGAACACAATCTAGGTGTGCGGAGCCAGTTGGGCTGAGGGGCAGGAAGCTGAGACAGGTGGACCCAGAGCTGCTGTGTGTGGAGCTGGAGCCTCCCAGCGACCCCCCAGACCCGCAGGGGGAGGACCAGAGGGACTCCACATACCCTCTGCAGCCCATCCCCATCAGGGGCAAGCCTGATGCCACCACCTCCTGCCATACCTACCTGTTCCCCACACCCCGACTGGACTGCAGAAGCAGAGGTGAGGTCACAAACTATCAGACCCAACTGGTTCAAATACTTGAGGTGCGCTTTATTTACACTGAACAATAATATAAACACAACATGCAACAATTTCAAAATACAGATATGCATGTGTTGGTCACAGATGCCTTAAAAAATGTAGGGGCGTGGGTCAGAATACCAGTCAGTATCTGGTGTTACCACCATTTGCCTCACGCAGCTTGACACATCTCAAGATGTTGCTTGTGGCCTGTCGAATGTTGTCCAATTCCAATTCAATGGCTGTGGATATTGGCGGGAACTGGAACACGCTGTTGTCCTCAATGGGTGACATGTCTGGTGAGTATGCAGGCCATGGAAGAACTGGGACATTTTCAGCTTCCAGGAATTGTGTACAGATCCTTGTGACATGGGGACGTGCATTATCATGCTGAATCATGAGGTGATTGTGGCTGATGAATGGCACAACAATAGGCCTCTGGATCTTTTTTGTTCAGTGTAGCTTGCTTGACCAGCATGTAGGGTGGGTGGTATTTGCACTTTTGGAACTATTCCATTGGTTTCATTGTACCATTTTATCTATCTATGTGTAGGCGGACCTGTTTACAGACTGGTTGCTTTTACGCTAGGAAGCGAAGCAGTAGGAGCATTAACAGTTGGCAGCTGTAGGTTGTGAATATCTTAACCAAATCAGCATGTTTTATCCAACCTTATGTTTGTGTTTCTCTGGAAATTCACTACAGATGTGGATTACCATAATTACATCAATTTACTTCTTCAGAGGGCAGGTTAGAATGAAAACAAGAGAATGTGTACATGTGAGTTTGTGTGTAGAGATTGGTATTTGGTATTTTATTGGTATTTTATTTGGATCCCCATTAGCTGTTGCAAAAGCAGCAGCTACTCTTCCTGGGGTCCACACAAAACATGAAACATGACATAATGCAGAACATTAATAGACAACAGCTCAAGGACAGAACTACATAAATACATACAAAATGAATAAATTATCATTACAAAAGGCACACGTAGCCGACATGTCAATACATATACACAAACTGTCTAGGTCAAATAGGGGAGAGGCTTTGTGCCGTGAGGTCGTTCTCTCCAGGTCAATTTGTTCTTAACTGACTTACCTAGTTAAATAAAGGTTAAATACATTTAAAAAATAAAAAGGTGTTGCTTTATTTGTTTTTTTTAAGCCAGGTTTTAGAGGAACAGAGTTCCATGCAATAATGGCTCTATATAATAGTGTACACTTTTAAAAATTTGTTCTGGATTTGGGGACTGTGAAAAGACCCCTGGTGGCATGTCTGGTGGGGTACGTGTGTGTGTAAGAGCTGTGTGTAAGTTGACTATGCAGACAATTTGGGATTTTCAACACATTAATGTTTTTTATAAAAAGAAGAAGTGATGCAGTCAGTCTCTCCTCAACTCTTAGCCAAGAGAGACTGGCATGCATAGTATTTATATCAGCCCTCTGATTATAATGAAGAGCAAGACGTAGCGCTCTGTTCTTAGCCAGCTGCAGCTTAGCTAAGTCTTTCTTTGCAGCACTTGACCATATGACTAGACAATAACCAAGGTAAGATAAAACTAGAACCTGCAGGACTTGCTTTGTGGAGTGTGGTGTCTGCTTTATTACGGACAGACCTCTCTCTATCTTTTCAACCATTGAATCTATACGTTCTAACAATGACAGTTTACAATCCAAGGTAACGTCAACTCTTTGTTAACGCTTTCTGTGACTTTATTAGCTGTGTTTGCTGATGCGAATATGGTTAAATCATCAGCATACATGGACACACATGCTTTGTTTAATGCCATTGGCAGGTCATTGGTAAAAATAGAAAAGAGTAGAGGGCCTAGAGAGCTGCCCTGCGGTACACCACACTTTACATGTTTGACATTAGAGAAGCTTCCATTTAAGAAAACCCTTTGAGTTCTATTAGATAGATAGCTCTGAATGGCAGAGGTTGATTAAGCAATAAGGCCCAAGGAGGTGCGGTATATGGCCAATATGCCACGACTAAGAGCTGTTCTTGGGCACGACGCAACACGGTATATTGGCCATATATCACAAATCCCCAATGTGCCTTATTGCTATTATAAACTGGTTACCAACGTAATTGGAGATGTAAAAATAACTGTTTTGTCGTACCCTTTGTCAGCCAATCAGCATTCAGGGCTCGAACCACCCAGTTTATAAAAAGCCATAACACGTACGTTTTTTCAACAACAGGTTACGGTCAATAATATCAAATGCTTGACTGAAATCTAACACTACAGCTCCCACAATCTTCGTATTATCAATTTCTTTCAACCAGTCATCAGTCATTTGTGTCAGTTCAGTACATGTTTAGTGCCCTTCTCTATAAGCATGCTGAAAGTCTGCTGTTAATTTGTTTACAGAGAAATAGCATTGTATTTGGTCAAACAATATTTTTTTCGAACAGTTTGCTAAGAGCTGGCAGCAAGCTTATAGGTCTGCTGTTAGAACCAGTAAAGGCCGCTTCACCAGTCTTTAGTAGCGGAATGACTTTGGCTTCCCTCCAGGTCTGAGGACAAAGACTTTCCTCTAGGCTCAGTTTAAAGATATAACACATAGGAGTGGCTATAGAGTCAGCTACCATCCTCAGTAGCTTTCCATCTAAGTTGTCAATGACATGTTTGTCATTATTGATCGATAACAATCATTGTCCCACCTCTCCCACACTAACTTTACAAAATTCAAACTTGCAATGCTTTTCTTTCATTATTATTTTTTTTATGTATGAATATGATGGCTCACTGTTCATTATTGCCATTTCCTGCCTAAGTTTGCCCACTTTTCCAATGAAGTAATCATTAAAATAATTGGCAACATCAAATGGTTTTGTGATAAATAAGCCATCTGATTAGATGAAAGATTGAGTTGAATTTGTGTTTCTGCCCATAATTTCATTTAAAATACTCCAAAGTTTTTTTTCTCATCTTTCTTTATATTATTGATCTTGGCTTCATAATATAGTTTATTCTTCTTTTTGTTGAGTTTAGTCACAAAATTTATCGATTTGCAGTAAGTAAGCCAGTCAGATGTACAGCCAGACTTATTAGCCACTCCTTTTGCCCCATCTCTTTCAACCATACAGTTTTTCAATTCCTCATCAATCCATTGAGCCTTAACAGTTCTAACAGTCAGTTTCTTAGCAGGTTCATGTTTATCAATAACTGGAAGAAGCAATTTCATAAATTCATCAACTGCAGTGTCTGGATGCTCCTTATTAATCACATCAGACAAACAAATATTTTTAACATTATCCACATAAGAGTCACAGCAAAATATTTTGTATGATCTCTTATATACTATTTTAGGGCCAGCTTTTAGAACTTTGGCTTTCCTGAATATAGCCACTAGATTGTGATCACTGCATCCAATGGGTACGGATACAGCTTTAGAACAAAGTTCTGCAGTATTAGAAAAAATGCTATTGACACATGTGGATGATCTTGTTCCTGCAGTGTTTGTAAACACCCTGGTAGGTTGATTAATAACCTGAACCAGATTAGTGTATGTGTTTACATCACATACACTAACTATCAAGCATTTCACATATATTATTTAGATACTGACTATTTATTTAGATACTGACAGATGTGCCAAGTGAACCTGTACCCACAACACTTCAATAACACTTGACATTAGATCTTCTCTAAGCATTACAGGGACATGGCTCTGAATATATAGAGCAACACCTCCCCCATAAGCATTTCTGTCTCTTCTATATTTGTTATATCCTTGTATTGCTACTGCTGTGTCATCAAATGAAATATCTAAGTGAGTCTCAGAAATGGCTAATATATGAATGTTATCTGATGTTAGCAAGATATTGATTTCATGAACCTTATTTCTAAGGCTACATATATTAATATGGGCCATGTTCAGCCTTTTCCTGGGTAGCTTATCAGAGAGAAACATAATATGGAAAAGAGCAAACAAAGCAAGAAAAAAAGAGACATTCAGCAGTCTATTAATCAGTTGGTGTATGTGTGTGTGTGTGCGCTGCTGGGTTGAAGCTACGAACCCATATGCTTGGCTCCCTCATCCCTTCCAGACTTCTGAGAGGGAGGGTGGACAATGAGCCTGTCATAGCGGATATAAGCAATGTCCCCACACGGTCTGGCAGCTTTCATGGAACTTGACAACTATCGGCCTGGGCATGTCACCTGTGCCGGTGGTGGGTTTTCCAGTCCTGTGGGAACACTCCTCCTCAATCTTCCTGTGGTCCATAATTTCCCTCACTTTGTCCTCAGACTCCGTCCAGGTCTCATATGGAGATTCTGCAATTCCGTCCACAAGCATGTTATTCCGCCTTGATTGTCCCTCAAGTCTGATTTATCCGTCATTGTTATCATGGATTCACAGACTGAACTGATGTCCTCTCTCAATGACTTACAGATTGCTGTCATCTTGCCGTTCTCCTGTTTCACCTCATCGAGCTGACCCTGGGAGAACTGCAAGCCTGGATCTCAATCCAAGATGGCGTAGCAGTTGGACGTGTGTCTTTGTCTTGTCCCGTGTATATATATTTTTCTTCATGTATATTTTGTAGATGTTTTAATCTAATTTTCCATCTACGGACTGAATATACTCTCCTGCAAACCACCTCACCCAATGTGGTACGGATCTGCTATTTTTATAGTTTAGAACCGGAACCCACTTCAGGAGCTAGCCAGCTAACTAGCTAGTAGTCAGTTAGCCACTGCTAGCGGTCCTCACAATTAACTTGGACATCAGCCAGTCTCAACCCAGCCAATTCCTGCCAGTCTGCACAGCTCAATATCAGCCCAGAGCATATCGGACTGCTTTTTCTCTACCACATCTCCGGATTCCTACCTCAAACTCTGAACCTTTACACCAGATCATTGCAGCTAGCTAGCTGCTATCCGAGTGGCTACTCCTGGCTAATGTCTCTGTCCCGAAGCAAGCACCAGTTAGACTGGAGCTAGCCTGGAGCTAGGATCATCTCCCGGCTAGCCAAAGAGGTCCACCAGCCATTTCTTGGGCTACAATACCTCTTTTGCCAATTGGCCTGGACCCTTTACTGCTGACACAGAGCCCCGCCGATCCATCACGACTAGTCTGCCGATGTAACCGTCCGAGGTGGTCTCAACAGGCTCTTCCGGCCCGCTAGCTGTCTGAATCACTGTGTCTCCAGCTCGCCTAGCATAGCAGCAACTACGGAATTGGCTCCCTGACTCGTCTAGTGCTACTCATTGGACCCTATGATCACTCGGCTACACATGCCTCTCCCTAATGTCAGTATGCCTTGTCCATTGCTGTTTTGGTTAGTGATTATTGTCTTATTTCACTGTAGAGCGCTTAGCCCTGCCCAATATGCCTTAAATAGCCCTTTTGTTCCATCCCCACACCTGGCTTAACTGGTGCCTCTAGAGACAAAACCTCTCTCATCGTCACTTAATGCCTAGGTTTACCTCCACTGTACTCACATCCTACCATACCTTTGTCTGTACATTATGCCTTGAATCTATTCTTCCGCGCCCAGAAATCTGCTCCTTTTACTCTCTGTTCCGAATGCACTAGACGACCAGTTCTTATAGCCTTTAGCCGTACCCTTATCCTACTCTGTTCCTCTGGTGGTGTAGAGGTTAAGCCAGGCCCTGCAGCCCCCAGCACCACTCCCATTCCCCAGACACTCTCATTTGTTGACTTCTGTAACCGTAAAAGCCTTGGTTTCATGCATTATTCACTGCTTTAGCACACTCTGCCAACCCTGATGTCCTAGCCGTATCTGAATCATGGCTTAGGAAGGCAACCAAAATTCCTGAAATTTCCATCGCTAACTATAACATCTTCCAACAAGATAGTATAAGGGCACAAGGCGAGACACAGATGCAGACATAGGAGGCAGATGATTAGTCCAAGATGTTTATTAACAATCCAAAAGGGGTAGGCAACAGAATGGTCGTGGACAGGCAAAAAGGTCAAAACCAGTTCAGAGTTCAAGAGGTACAGAATGGCAGGCAGGCTCGATGTCAGGGCAGGCAGAATGGTCAGGCAGGTGGGTATGGAGTCCAGAAAATCAGGCCGAGGTCAAAACTGGGAAGACTAGTAAAGAGAGTAGAACAGCAGGCGCACGGGAAAAAGACGCTGGTTAACTTGAACATACAAGACGAACTGACACAGAGAGATAGGAAACACAGGGATAAATTCACCAGGGAAAATAAGCGACACCTGGAGGGGGTAGAGACAATCACAAGGACATGTTAAACAGATCAGGGCGTGACAGATAAAACCGCCTAAGGGGGCGGAGTTGCAATCTACTACAGAGATACAATTCTGCAGGCTGTCATACTATCCAGGTCTGTGCCCAAACAATTCAAGCTTCTACTTTTAAAAATCCACCTTTCTAGAAACAAGTCTCTCACTGTTGCTGCTTGTTATAGACACCCTTCAGCCCCCAGCTGTGCACTGGACACCATACGTGAATTGATTGCCCCCCATCTATCTTCAGAGTTCGTACTGTTAGGTGACCTAAACTGGGATATACTTAACACCCCGGCTGTCCTACAATCTAAGCTAGACGCCCTCAATCTCCCAAAGACAGTACTGTGCAGCTGTCTTCATCGACCCGGGCAATGCTTTCGACTCTGTCAATCACCACATTCTTATCGGAAGACTCAATAGCCTTGGTTTCTCAAATTACTGCCTCGCCTGGTTCACTAACTACTTATCAGACAGAGTTCAGTGTGTCAAATCGGAAGGCCTGTTGTCTGGACCTCTGGGAGTCTCTATGGGGGTGCCACAGGGTTCAATTCTCGGACCAACTCTTTTCTCTGTACATATCAATGATGTCGCTCTTGCTGCTGGTGATTGTCTGATCCACCTCTACACAAACGACACCATTCTGTATACATCTGGCCCTTCTTTGGACACTGTTAACAAACCTCCAAACGAGCTTCAATGCCATACAACACTCCTTCCGTGGCCTCCAACTGCTTTTAAATGCTAGTAAAACTAAATGCATGCTCTTCAACCGATTGTTGCCCACACCCGCCCGCCCGACTAGCATCACTACTCTGGACGATTCTGACTTAGAATATGTGGACAACTACAAATACCTAGGTATCTGGTTACATTACATTACATTACATTTAAGTCATAGACTGTAAACTCTTCTTCCAGACTCACATTAAGCATATCCAATCCAGAATTAAATCTAGAACCGGCTTCCTATTTTGCAACAAAGCCTCCTTCACTCATCCTGCCAAACATACCCTCGTAAAGCTGACTATCCTACCGATACTTGACTTCGGTGGTCATTTACAAAATAGCCTCCAACACTCTACTCAACAAATTGGATGCAGTCTATCACAGTGCCATCCGTTTTGTTACCAAAGCCCCATATACTACCTGTAGCACGCGCTACAGCTGGTATATTTCACTGGTCATCCCCAAGCCAACACTTCCTTTGGCCACCTTTCCTTCCAGTTCTCTGCTGCCAATGACTGAAACAAATTGCAAAAATCACTGAAGTTGGAGTCTTATAACTCACTCTCTAACTTTAAGCATCAGCTGTCAGAGCAGCTTACCGATCCCTGTACACAGCCAATCTGTAAATAGCACACCCAACGACCTCATCCCCATGTTGTTATTTATCCTCTTGCACCCCAGTATCTATCACCTCAGTGTTAATGCTAAATTATTATTTCACCTCTATGTCCTATTTATTGCCTTACCTCCCTACTCTTCTACATTTGCACACACTGTACATATATTCTTCTCATGTGTTATTGACTGTACGTTTGTTGATGTAAACTCTGTGATGTTGTTTTTGTCGCACTGCTTTGCTTTATCTTGGCCAGGTCGCAGTTGTAAATGAGAACTTGTTCTCAACTGGCCTACCTGGTTAAATAAAGGTGAATTAAAATTAAATTAAAATAAAAGCTGTTCTTTAGGTCCTGGACCTCTCTGGTCAGGTCGTCCATTATTTTATTAGTTGAATCCACCAGTATTTGGACAAAACACATGAAGCCATTTTCTTGGTGTTATGACAACTGCTTGTAGAACTCTTTTTGATCGTTTAAAAGATCCTTCACCTGTGATAGAGAGACACCACTGTCCTCAACAGTACTCCTGTTGGCTTTGGTCTTTGTCATGGTAGCTAGCAATGTAGGTTACGTTGTTACTCATCGCAGTTCCAGACAGGGCAGGTCACAGGAAAGACTGAAAACAACAAACCCGGGACAATCCACGGTCCCAGCCACAATGGCTAACAGCGTCACGGGCTCCGTTCAAGCCCTCAAGAACCCCGCTAGCTTGATAGGCAGTTAGCTAGCAGCTAGGCTAGCTGCTTTGTCAAATAGCTCCTCAGACCCGGCCTTGATCGGCAGGATCACTGGACAGAGAGTAGTGGTCCCAGCAACTGATGCCAACTGCTTTGCTGGATCCAAACTAAAATGTTAGCAAGCTACTAATAAACTTTCCAATACACTTTCCAAAACAACAAACTGAGCTCTCCCTCATTCAACAGGAAGTGACGAAAAGAGCTATGTCTTGACGTGGGTTCATGGTTAGACACTATGGCCATGCCTGGTACATGTGTATGTGTGTATGTTTAGTACTTAGAACCCGTGCTACGAACACAACAGGACAGATAAAAGAAATCACTCCATGTTGTATGTCAGAGAACACGTATCTTTGTGAAAATCTTACTAGACCATGTCACACCACAGGAATGACAAACCCCCATTCCTCTGAGGATTCATACAATTAGAAACAGAGCTGGAGAGAGGGAGATCACAGCTGGCAGGTGTCCTATTTTTCAGTCTCTATCACTCTCTTTGACTTAATCCCACGGTTTTATATACAGTCGTGGCCAAAAGTTTTGAGAATGACAGAAATATTCATTTTCAAAGTCTGCTGCCTCAGTGTCTTTAGATATTTTTGTCAGATGTTACTATGGAATATTGAATTATATTTTCCTCTCTCTCTTTATAAGGGATCAGCGATCTATATGCCAAATCAGATTCAAATCAAATCACATTTTATTGGTCACATACACGTGTAGCAGATGTTTTTGCGGGTGTAGCGAAATACTTGTTTATAGCTCCAACAGTGCACTAATATCTAACAAGCAATATCTAACAGACTACAATCCCTCTGAAACAATAACATCTTAATTTTATTTGGGAATAAAGTAAACCACTATAAATCCAGGACTGAGCCATTGTCAGGGCACCAGGGGATGCTTTGCACAGGGCAATCAGATGAGTTTCAAACTGTCCCCCTACCAGTTTTCCATCTGTCCCAAACATTGGAATAAATCAAGCCTATATTTGGGGTTCTGATGGGGTTCGACAGTTGAACTAAGCTCATGAGGCATTTGGAAGTTATATTCTTCAAGAATCAATGGATACATACAATTAATTCACAAGTCCAAAAAATGTATGTAGCAATTGCAGATTGCCCCTTTAACTACAGCCATCTTGTTCCATGCCGATCTGTTAGAGGGGAAACTTTGGAAAAACAATTGCGACAGAGAATGACTATCACCCATAAACTCTCTCTGTTATCTCCCCTATTCCCCTCTCGGTCTCTAGATCTGGCGGAGGTTCCTGCAGACATCCCAGGGGACATGGTTCACATGGACCTGTCCCAAAATTCCCTCCGGCGCCTGAAGGCCAGAGACTTTGTGGAGGCCAGAAGCCTAAGGTCACTCAATCTCAGCGACAACAACTTGGAGGACATGGACACAGGTGTGTGTGTAAGTGAGAGAGAGAGAGATAGAAAGGGGCGGAGAAACAGAAAGCCTAATTATAATATCAACCTGTTATGAGTGGGAGTCAGACAGGTAGATTATTCCTTAACCAGATCATGGATAAATGAAAACCATATGTTTACTATTCACTGATATCCAGAAGAAACCTATAAACACAGTTGTGTATCCCATCAGCAGATGAATAACACATGGGAGGTTTGAAGCATTTGCATTGCCAGAGAACTAATTCTGTTTGAATCCACAGGACAGTCTTGGAAGTACTTAAAAAGGGAAGAAAATATTATATTGAACTAAAATATAAATCGTAACATACAACAATGAAGATTTGACTGAGTTACAGTTCAAATCAGGAAATCAGTCAATTGAAATAAATTGATTAGGCCCTAATTTATAAATTTCACATGACTGGGAATACAGATGGGCATCGGTTGGTCACAGATACCTTAAAATAAATAGGCCTCATGATCTCGTCACGGTATTTCTGTGCAAATTGCCATCGATAAAATGCAATTTTGTTCATTGTCCGTAGCACATGCTGGCCCATACCATAACCCCACCACCACCATGGGGCACTCGGTTCACAAAGTTGACATCAGCAATCCGCTCGCGAACACACAACCGCAGACCACGTGTGGCTTTGAGGCCAGTTTGACATACTGACAAATTCTCTAAAACGAAGGAACATTCAATTCTCTGGCAACAGCTTTGGTGGACATTCCTTCTGTCAGCATGCCAATTGCACTCTCCCTCAAATCTGTAGCATTGGGAGAGATATCTGTAGTATTGGGTGGTGTGACAAAACTGCACATTTTAGAGTGGCCTTTTATTGTCCTAAGCACAAGGTGCTCCTGTGTAATGATCATGCCGTTTAATCAGCTTCTTGATATGCCACACCTGTCAGGTGGGTGGATTATCTTGGCAAAGGAGAAATGCCAACTAACAGGGATGTAAACACATTTGTGCAGAAAATTAGAGAAATAAGCTTTTTGTGTGTATGGAATATTTCTGGGATCTTTTTATTTCAGCTCATGAAACATCGGACCAACACTTTACAGGTTGCGTTTATATTTTTCTTAAGTGTAGTTTGACCTTGATAATCACACTTCTCTGCTTCTCAGCCTCCCTGTCTGGCCTTCTACACCTCCATGAGTTGGACCTTTCCAACAACAACCTGCACTTCTTCCACTATGGTGTTCTAGAAGACCTCTATTTCCTGTCCCTACTAAGGTTGGGGGGAAACCCCTGGGTCTGTGACTACAGGTGGGTAGAACTACTTTTAGGTAACTCCTAATTACAGGTACAATGCATTTGACCGTGAATCATTCAATGTGTCAATGTTTCAAATGGGCCTGTCCCTCATAAATAAACCATGAAATAAATAGATCAATTAATATTCCAGCATCCACTACCTGGTGTACTGGCTACGTCTGCACCCAGGGGTGACCCACTCTGGCCTGCTGTGCCACTCCCCTCCTGAGCTCAGAGGAAAGAGTGTGGAGGACTATGTTCACTCCTACAACAGAGCCTGCAGCCAGACAGAGCACAGTCAGACGGAATACGGCCAGACAGATCCAGAATTGTGGGTCACATCTATGGAGCTGCAGGAGGAGATGGAACCGGCACATCTGAGAGGACCGCAGAAATACCACGTCACCAGGTTGAATTAACAAACTACCCCAGGATGGAATGACTGACATATTGAACACCTTTAAATACGTTGTCTTTTTATAGAGCATTCAAATTAATTCTGTATCAGATGGTAAACTTGAACTTTGTTCAATATTGTTGTTCCTGCTTTGTCCCAAAAAACAAGAAATAACAATCCAAGTAGATATATTGGATTGAGCATATGTGAGAATCCAGAATATAAATGTGGTGTGTATAGACCGTATATAATTTGGGAAAGAAAATGGCATGTACAGTATTAGGTATATTAGGATGAGCTATATCTAGAATACAATATATACACAGTGAGTAAACAGTATATAAAACAGAATATGAGGTGACCACCATTCAATCCATATTTTTGGGGCGGCAGGTAGCCTAGTGGTTAGAGCTTTGGGCCAGTAACCCGAAAGGTTGGTGGATCGAATTGACAAGGTAAAAATCTGTCCTTCTGCCCCTGAACAAGGCAGTTAACCCACTGTTCCTCGGTAGGCCGTCATTGTAAATAAGAATTTGTTCTTAGCTGACTTGCCTAGTTAAATAAAAATGGCTCTACATAAATGGGGCATTAGTCTGTAGGCCTTGATTTACTACAGGTCTACTTTTCACCCATACCGTTTATGCCATTTGCACTCTCATTGTGAGTCAATCTGAATCCATTTCATTTTGAGAGCACACAGCAGAACAATCTCTCTGCCCCCATTCCTCTTGCTATTTCCCACAATTATATTAAGATTTTGCCTTTTAAAAAAACAGAAGAAAATACTGAACAAACTGTCAAAGCATTTAGGAGCCCTGCTCCTTTCCCAAACATAGTCATGGCCCAGGAATATTTATTTGGCAAGATGTTTGATTTTTTTTTAAAAGCATAGTAATCTCTGCCAAGAAATACACCTTGGTGCCATAGCTACTCTGTAACCGCTAGATTCCTACAGAATGGTCCCAGACAAAAGTCCTGTATAATACTATTATAGGTATGCATTTATTTTATATGACCCATTTCCTAGCATACCCCCACACTAAACATGAACCACTGCTGATTAGTTTCCCTGCGGTTACAACACCCCTGGCCCTACAAATCAAAAACAAGTCACTAAAAATGTCCTTTGCTAGCAGACATAAAACATACAGGGGTACTTGTTATGGGGTAACTGCTTTCAGAAATGGGTCCAATGACACTATCATCCAGAAAACGAGAGAGCCATTCCATCCACATAAACCCAATTCGAAATCAAATAAAGTGCGCGAACGCTGGAAATAGAATGCATATAGTGTGTGATGACGGCCCATGTACAATTAGCACAAGATGCTGCGCGGAGAAACACAACTTCCCATTCATTTCAATGGGGACGGGGGGCGGTGAGAACCGGAGAGGTCATGGGTCCTTTGGGCGGTGCAAAGGTGGCGTGGGAGGCGGTGAAAAATATAAACTTTTCCCAAATTTATGGAAAGTCAGCAGCGGTGACCAATCATATCGAGTGGCTCCCATGACGAATTTGACACTATGCGACCCAAGGCTGGAGACTTTCTTTAGCAAAGATGGCTGGCAGAAATACTAGGATGGAAGCAAATGTAAGTGATTATAACGCCATAACGAATCATGCAAAAATAATGTACAGTTGACAGGAATATGTCAGTTAATGTAGAGACAAACGATTATGCATTTTTTGTCGTAAAGTTTATTTACGAAAATCGCGATTTGACTGGCTAACATTAGCCAGCTAGCATTATGGGTGTTGTGACATGAGTATGAAATTGTCATTCTGGCTGTATGGACTCCTGAAACAACCAACAAACCAGGCTGTCGTCTTGTGAAACAGTGGATGTGAAGACTCTAGCTAGCTAAAGCATTTACTGCACATTTAATGTACAATTGTGTAAACTTACCTTGCTGATATTTGCCATGCAATACAGATAGATGAAATAAAGTAACTAGTTAACTAATTTCTTGCTTATTGTGCAATGGGGAATAAAAAAAACCTGTATGCCTATGGATGTGAAGCTAGCTATGTAGCTGATCTGTGTAACGTTTGGTATACATATTTGTTCAGAACCTAGCTATGAACCTTGGGCTCCCAGTCGACCCGAAGGTTATCTTAAGAGCGGGTGAGGTAGCGATGACGGGACTGGGGGTTGGCATCCTCTCTCACATAAAAAAACATACCTGCAGACAAGAGACAGATGGAGAGATGTTTAAGCCTTGTTTTTTATTTTTCTATTCTAACACTGTCAGTTATCAATCATCAGAAGGTGAAATGCAAAACTGACCTTGGATCATTAACTCTGGGACTACTGCATCTCTATCTGTATTTCAATGTGAAGCATCTCTTTAATAATACTTCCTGTTGACCTGACCAAGTGACCGACAGCTGATATAACCTAGAGGATGTAGGGAGAAGGGGAGAGCGGGATGAAGTGAAGGAGAGAGACTTAAGAAAATAAGGTAGTTAAAGAGACATTGTTCAACAGGAATACGTGTTTGTGGCCTCACCTGGTGTCCACACTAAGTGGCTGCAGAGTACTTTATACTGAAAAACATGCAGACACAAGGACAAACAATATAGCATAGAAATAATTAAGTGTCTTACTGTTCTCCATGGTTGGCCCTTTTGCCTATTCTTTGAAGGTGGAAGGAGCCACAGTTATACACCTGTGCCTGCTTACTGCACAACACAATCAGATTGATACATGTGTAGGTGTGGGTTATATGGTGTCTAATTGTTCTAAAAAAAAATCAATATGGGTGACTTAAAATAACCTGTTTTGTTGTTGTACACATCACCCCCTTACCTACACAGCACCCTCACCTGAGAAGTAGAAATCAAAGGGAGAGAAAATGGAAATTGAAACTGCAGTTGACATAGCTAAGTAAATGGAAGAATACTCTTATTGCAATGTGGATGGGTCTTAAAAGAGCCTTTGGTTGTGCATAGTGTATTCTATTGTGTTGCCAGGGAACAGCACCCTCTTCGAAGAAGTAGGAGGTGAAGATCTCCCGCACACAGATTGCCTCTCTTGCTGCGTTGTTGGACACCATCCTTGAAACATTCTGCAGAACAGCAGACTTCTCCTCTGGCACATGGGGGTGAGCTGCAGATCTTCTTCTGCACCTCATGTTCATCCTCATGAAATTATGAAGGACATAGGTAGCCTTCACACACCTGAATTCCTCCAGGAGGCAGTCCCAGGTGGCCATGGTCACCCAACCTTGCAGTGCCCTACACGCTAACTGTAGGTCATTGTTTTGAAATAATCACCAGTTACAAGGTATCTGTAGGAAAATGGAAGATAAAAATCTAATAATGACATTACATCACCAGGTAATTGTGGATTACTGAAGTACAATATCCCTTATAACAAATCTGTCATGGGGGGGGGGGGGCAGTCAATCTGCAGGGGGCTTTGGATGAATTTTTTACAATGTATTGTATTGCTGTTTTTTTCTTGACCTTTTCTTGTATGTAATGGCAGAGATTAATAAAGTACAACCATAACCATATAAACAGAAATCTATGCATTGTTATGAAGACAAGTACAAATATTGTGTCCAAGGTTAAGCAATCTGCTGTTTTTAACTTACATATTTACAAGTAAACTTGGGTGGGCAGCAGGGGCATTTGCTCTGCTCTGCAGCCCTCTCCTATATTCTCTTCTCCGATCCTCTCCAGTCATCTCTGCTCTGTTCTCCTCTCCAGGCAATGACATGTGTTTTGACTTGCCATTCTTCAAGCAAAGGATCCAAAGGCCTTTATGCGCTTATTGTTGACACTAATAAAAGACTGGCATATTCCTTCAAGGTCCAGTCTGTCCAGGTGCATGTGACACATGGCCACATTATTTAGCCTTGTTTGACTCATCGATGATCTAAGCCATGTCTTAAGTCTCCTCAGGGCACTAAAACTCCTCTCAGCCTCTACATAGGAGGCAGGGGCGACCAGTAGAAGCCTTAATAAAGCTTCCACTTGACTGACGAGACCTCTGGCTCCATTTCCCGAATAATGCTAGCAACATCAGAGCTCGTTTGATGCGTGTAATTAGCCCCAAACATGGCCAGCTGCACCTGCAGTAGTCTTGAATTAAATTCAGGATACTCATCTACCACCTTGTCCATGTCTCCGCGTAGCAGCACATTTTCAAGCTGCTGCAGCTTGTGGAATCCAGCTTGATCAAACCTCTGAATTGAGTTTTCACTGTGTCCAAGGCGTTGTAGAATTGGGCTCTGTACAGACTGGGCATCCGGATGGATATGGGCTGCAGCCTGACTGGTGTAACGCTTTGTAGGCTTGCGGATAGAAGACTCTTAACCCATCAATATTTGCGCGATCTGATATCTCCGTCTTGGTGTTGTTCCTAAGACATAATATTTCTCCTGGACCATCATTGCAACTGACCTGTAGTTAGTTGGTTACCCCAGTCCAAAGACAGAATATTCCCTAGCACCCCACCCTTTGACCTAACCCTAACCTCAGGTTAAGGCACAGGTGCCAGCCACTAAGCTCAGTTGTGCCAACATTAGTTATGTCGTAGGAACAACACCAACATGGAGATCAGATCAGTCATCAATATTTGCTCCTTTTCTCACTCACCTCCATGTCACCTGCTCTCCCTGCCCTGTTAGCATCCTCATGCTTTCTCTTTACTCTGAATGCACCAGAGTGACCGTGAAATAAATATCAGTAAACAAGTGGTGTTTCTTGCCCTGATGTTCAGGAATGGATTACTAAATATTTCTGATCTGAATGGCAATGATTATTATATCAAGAAACATTGACTCCTCTTGTACTACTGTATACTTCTATCATCTGTTTGTACTCATTTTCTCAACATACCTTTCTTTTCTGAGGTCCAAAAAAAACTGACGAATGTCACTGCCACCCTTCCTCTTGCTCATGATGACATCACTGATCAAACAAACACTAATAATGCTATTAATCATAAGCAAGTACAGCTATACAGTATACAAATATGCAGGAAAAGAAAGGTACTACTGTCTACATAAATTACACATGCAGTGCAACAAATGATTGACACTTTGCTCAGACTTCACATGTGCTTTCTGACAAATATAACGTAATAAAGACATTAACGTTAGTTGAATACGCCCGTGAGCACCATTGTTGGTCGCTAGGTGAATGTGTGGCTAATTAACTTTCTATGTAACTTTGCTATGATAGCCAACGTTAGCGATGGTTGATTGATTAGCACTCGCAAATCGGCCAGTTTTCACCAAAAACGTTTGTTTCCACTCCATGCAATTACTGACACGTTTTTAGCAAAATATTATTTACTTCCACAATTACAGTGCAAAATTACGTTGACGTTGAAACTAGCACAATCGACAGTGTTATAGCCCACGTAACATTCATATTACATTCTAGGTTTCCCACGTTTTAATAAATTTGAAAGTAATGAAATAGAGAGACAGTAGTGTTTGACATAGATTGTACCAACCCATAGCAGTCCAGCAACGTCTTCTGCTGGGGCCCGGCAACTTCACTTGGACGAACCACACGCAGAAAGAACTGCAGTACGCCGTAATACTAGAACCGGTAGTAATAAAGGCAATGTTAAGTTTAGTTATGATTATTATTACATTTGCTTTAGATGATTTCTGACGGCTGTGGGTGGTTGCCTGTCGTAGCATAGCAAATGTTTATTTTAATTTTAATATCAATACATTGAGCATATTTGAATATTGGGACCCCGCCCCAATTCTCATTTATAAAATAGAGTTACAGTGGCTTGCGAAAGTTAGCATTTTTAGCACCCCCTTGGGGGGAGTCATTTGATTTAAACATCATGCCTACCACTTTGAAGATAACATTTTCTCGTGAAACAAACAAGAAATAAGACCAAAAAAAACTTGAACATGCATAACCATTCACCCCCCCCCAAAGTCAATACTTTGTAGAGCCACCTTTTGCAGCAATTACAGCTGCAAGTCTCTTGGGGTATGTCTCTATAAGCTTGGCACATCTAACCACTGGGATTTTTGCCCATTCTTTAAGGCAAAACTGCTCCAGCTCATTCAAGTTGGATGGGTTCCGCTGGTGTACAGCAATCTTTAAGTCATACCATAGATTCTCAATTGGATTGAGTTCTGGCTAAATGGTCCTCCGTGGGATGTTCAAAGTTTCAGATATTTTTTTATAACCCAACCCTGACCTGTACTTCTCCACAACTTTGTCCCCTGACCTGTTTGAAGAGCTCCTTGGTCTTCATAGTGGTGCATCTTGCTTAGTGGTGTTGCAGACTCGGGCCTTTCAGAACAGGTGTATATATACTGAGATTACGTGGCAGATCATGTGACACTTAGATTGCACACAGGTGGACTTTATTTGACCTATTATGTCACTTCTGAAGGTAATTGGTTACACCAGATCTTATTTAGGAGCTTCATAGCAAAGGGGGTGAATACATATGCACTCACCACTTTTCCATTTGTAATTTTTTAATTTTTTAAAACAAAATAGGAAAAACGCCAAGGAGGATGAATACTTTTGCAATGCACTGTATATATTCAGAATCGAGAATGAAGAAAGTATTGCATGTTGAAAAATTGTTTCTGTCCCTTTCTAGTAGCCAAGGTATATGAGGGCTACTATGGAAGAATTCACATATCGCTGTTTGAATGTATAGCTAATAAGAGTCTCTTACATTTTAACCAAAATATAAATGCACTACAGTACATGACCAAAACATTGTCAAACATCTCATTCCAAAATCATGGGCATTCATATGGAGTCCCTCCTTTGCTGCTATAACAGCCTCCACTCTTCTGGAAAGGATTTCCATTAGATGTTGGAACATTGCTATGGAGACTTGCTTCCATTCAGCCACAAGAGCATTAGTGAGGTCGGGCACTGATGTTGGGCGATTAGGGTTGGCTCACAGTCGGCTTTCCAATTCATCCCAAAAGTGTTCAATGGGGTTGAGGTCAGTGCTCTGTGCAGGCCAATCAAGTTCTTCAACACAGATCTCACAAACCCTTTCTGTATGGACCATGCTTTGTCCATGGGGGCATTGTCATGCTGAAACAGGAAAGGGCCTTCCCCAAACTGCTGGAGAAAAGTTGGAAGAACAGAATCGTCTAGAATGTCATTGTATGCGGTAGGGTTAAGATTTCCCTTACGGGCCTAGCCAGAACCATGAAAAATAGCCCCAGACCATTATTCCTCATCCACCAACCTTTACAGTTGGCACTATGCATTCAGGCAGGTAGCGTTCTCCTGGTATCCGCCAAACCCAGATTTGTCCATCGGACTGCTAGATGGTGAAGCATGATTCATCACTCCAGAGAACATGTTTCCACTGCTCCAGAGGGCAATGGCAGCGAGCTTTACATCATTCCAGCCGACGCTTGGCATTGCGCATGGTGATCTTAGGCTTGTGCATGGCTCCTTGACCATAGAAACCCATTTCATGAAGCTCCCAACTAACAATTATTGTGCTGATGAACAGTTATTGTGCTGACGTTGCTTCCAGAGGCAGTTTGGAAATTGTTAGTGAGTGTTGCACCCGAGGGAGGACAGGCGATTTTTACGAGCTTCAGCACTCTTGCGGTCTTGTTCTGTGAGCTTGTGTGGCCTACCACTTCGCTGCTGAGCCATCGTTGCTCCTAGATGTTTCCACTTCCCAATAACATCGCTTACAGTTGACCATGGAAGCTCTAGCAGGGCAGAAATTTGATGAACTGACTTTTTGGAAAGGTAGAATCCTATGACGTTGCCACGCCGAAAGTCACTGAGCTCTTCAGTAAGGCCATTCTACTGCCAATGTTCATCTATGGAGATCACATGGCTGAGTGCCTGAGTTTATACACCATTCAGTAATTCAGTGTGGCTGAAATAGTCTAATCCGCTAATTTGAAGGGGTGTCCACATACACTATATATACAAAAGTATCTTCTAAATTGCCAAAATGGCACCCAATAAAATTCCAGAGGCTTAAACTGTAGTTTGCCTTCAGTAACTCTGTCGGCTATAAAGATTACTCTGCAACACACGGTGACAGTAGTTGCTAGTGATGGGATGATTGATTCCCGGAGCTCCGATGCCGTTTTCAAAGCACTACTGATCCGACTCAATGTACCGATGCTTGTTTCAAAGTAACAGCATCACCTTATAAATTACGTCTGAAGCTTTGTTTGATCACGTGGTTTTTGAATCCGTATTTTGCAAAATACGAAATCCCACTGATTTCGCTGTGGTTCCGGTGCTTTCTTCGATTCCAAGTGGCTCTTGAAAGACCAACCTTTACTTGACACCATACTTACAATGTAGTTAGGATTATTTAATGTAGTGTCACCTGAACGGTAGTTTAGCAGGTAGAGTTAAAAATAGTTTTGCGACACCATACTTTCTGCAAATTGTTGTTCAAACAATTCATTTTATTTAGTAAAGTATAAGCGTCTATCCTAAATAATGCAATACATTCAGATTTTGACCGCAAAAAACGGGATTCACAACAAAAAATGGAAGGTGCGAACATATATGGTCATTACTGACCAGCAGATGTCACTAAAGTGTCAAAAGCTCAGAGTAATTAACCGTTTTTCGGTACAATTTGGTGAAAGCCCCAAAGGCTTCAGAAAGCCCGTTGCCCATCACTAATAGTTGCCTACAGTTCTGCCTCCTCTTGCGGCGTGCGAGTCTCCAAATTCAGCATCAGCACCGTGGCCTCCTTCCGTTTATTCCATTTTTTTTTTTTTTTGAGCTGGCAGGCAGGTAAAACTGCCCCTGTACACTTTCATTCAATCAGCGGGGTAGAACATGAACCAGGGGCATTTTCATTCATTAGACCATTATGTGCCCCAGTTATCTTGTTGAATAGAAGTCTCTGAATATTCTATACAGCACTTAAAAAAACGTTTTTTTTTAAAGCATCACTTTAAAGGTTTCACTCTCCTCAATGAGCTATTCCCCCCAGATAATCAGCTATTCAGATAGCACAAAGGCAGTCAGTGGTGATGTTACGTTTGATAACGGAGCTCCGAGAAATGCGTCGAAATCACTAAGCAGTTAATTTCGAAGCAGTGAGCGGATGCATGTATCACTTTATCAGAGATACATCATCAATGACGTCCGAAGCCTCATTTGATCATGTGCTTTTTCGAACCGTGGGTTGCAAAATGCGAGACCCCACTGATTTCGGGTGGTTCCGGCGCTCTCTTCAATTCCAAGCTGCTTTCAAACACTGACCTTTACTGGACACCATCATTACACATATAGTTAGAATGTTGGACAAAACGTTTCACCTGACAGATAGCAGCAAGTAGAGTAGGGAATTTTATAGAACGGGTTGCTCTAATCCTGAATGCTGATTGGTTAAAAGCTCATTCCAGCCGTTGTCTATTTCACAAGTTACCACCACCTAAATCTATGATGTTGAAATGCCTATTTACTCTGTTCCATCTGACTGTGCAATCCACTGTCTCATCAGCCCAGCCAGGCAATTTATAAACTTGATCTCTACTATAAAAATCAGCTAGAAATGATCTCACATTTATTTTAGACTAACATTTATCAGCAGAGATTTGTATAAACCTTGCTGTCTGTCTCTCCAACATTTGCAGCATTGTTTCAAAATTCAAATTTGATCTCTAGCTGTCTTATAGTAATGAACGTGTTGGGAGTCATAATGAGACAGACAGGCAGGCAGTGTTTCTCAGCCAGTCGAAATCAGGAATCAGCTGGCATCATTTATGTGGATATATATATATAAAGAAATGTAAATTGAAAAGAGGTCAAACGAAACAAAGTGCAGCTAGTTTGCAGTCTTTTCAGCTTCCCTTTGAAGTGATTGTGTTAGCTGTATTGTTGGCTAGCTCCTCTGAACAACAGTGTCTTGACAAGAGAGCACATTTTCTACGTCAGTCACCTCATTAGCTCATTGTTATGGATGTATCCAAATAAATGTCACTAGAAAACAGCTTGAACAAAAGCAAATGCAGCTACTTTATTGTTTTTCTGGCTGCACTGTTTGATGTGACTGTAAGTTAGCCATAGTTGACTAGCTAGCAAGCAAGGGATAAGAAGGTGCCACCCAGTATGGCAATGGAACATTTAGAACGTATGTCTGGGTTGCTTCCATAGATACAGAACATCTGTGTCACGTCTCTGGCAACTGAACCGATAGAACAAACGACCAGCCGGCTTGGATAGCAACCCGAGATTTGTGTTGGGACTATATCTTGTTGAAGGATGAAATACTATGAATAAGTTCATCAAAATAACGGTTTTAATGAAAAATGTTTAACTTATTTTTAAAACTTATTTTGTACATAATGTTGCCGCTACAGTTTCTTATGACCGAAAATAAATTCTGGACATCAGGACTGCGATTACTCACCACGGACTGGCAAAATCCTTATTTTCCTTTAACGAGTCTGACGAGCCTGACACAAACGATATACTGCTTTCTCGGGAACAGGCCCAGATCCCCGTGATTTGCGTGAAGTGGAGGTGGAGAAAAAAGGGCCGGAGGGCGGGCTGCCTTCTGAGAATTCGTAGACGATCTAATAAACCCCCACTTCCTTCCATTCTGCGAGCAAATGTGCAATCTCTGGAGAATAAAATAGATGACCCACGCGGAAGATTAAACTACCAACGGGACATTCAAAATTGTTATATCTTATGCTTCACGGAGTCGTGGCTGAACGACGATACTATCAACATACAAATGGTTATACGCTGCACCGGAAGGATAGAACAGCGGCGTCTGGTGAGACAAGGGTCGTCAGTCTATGTATTTTTGTAAATAACATCTGGTGCACGATATCTAAGGAAGTCTCAAGCTATTTCTCGCCTGAAGTAGAGTATCCCATGATAAGCTGTAGACCACAACATTTACCTAGATAGTTTATCTATATTTTTTTGTAGCTGTTTACATACCACCACAGACTGCTGCTGGCACTAAGACAACATTGAATGAGCTGTATTCCGCCATAAGCAAACAAGAAAACGCTCACCCAGAGGTGATGCTCCTAGTAGCCGGGGACATTAATGCAGGGAAACTAAAATCAGTTTTACAAAATTTCTATCAGCAAGTTAAATGTGCAACCAGAATGAAAAAGCTCTGGACTACCTTTACTCCACATACAGAGATGCATACAATGTTCCCTTCACCCTCCATTTGGCAAATCTGACCATAATTCTATCCTCCTGATTCCTGCTTAAAAGCAAAAATTAAAGCAAGAAGCACCAGTGACTAGATCAATGAAAAAGTGGTCAGATGAAGCAGATGCTAAAGTCCAGGACTGTTTTGCTAGCACAGACTGTAATATGTTTCCGGGACTCCTCCGACGGCATTGAGGAGTACACCACATCAGTCATTGGCTTCATCAATAAGTGCATTGATGACGTCGTCCCCACAGTGACTGTACGTACATACCACACCCAGACGCCATGGATTACAGGCAACATCCGTACAGAGCTTAAGGCCAGAGTTGCTGCTTTCAAGGAGCGGGACTCTAACCCGGAAGGTTATAAGAAATCCCGCTATGCCCTCGTACGAACCATGAAACAGGCAAAGCCTCAATACAGGACTAAGATCAAATCGTCCTACACCGGCTCTGACGCTCGTCGGATGTGGCAGGGTTTGCAAACCATTACAGACTACAAAGGGAAGCACAGCCGAGAACTGCCCAGTGACACGAGCCTACCAGACGAGCAAAACTACTTCTATGCTTGCTTTGAGGAAAATAGCACTGAAACATGCATGAGAGCACCAGCTGTTCTGGGAGACTGTGTGATCATGCTCTCCGCAGCCGATGTGAGTAAAATCTTTAAACAGGTAATTCATTCAACATTCACAAGGCCACAGGGCCAGACGGATTACCAGGACGTGTACTGCGAGCATGCGCTGACCAACTGGCAAGTGTCTTCACTAACGTTTTCAACCTCTCCCTGTCCGAGTCTGTAATACCAACATGTTTTAAGCAGACCATAGTGCCTGTGCTCAAGAACACTAAGGTAACCTGCCTAAATGACTACAGACCGTTTGTAGCCATGAAGTTACCTGCCCAAAAAGGTGTGAATTCTGCAGACGCTGTCCCATTTGCATTGACCAGAATAGTACAGCAACCTTAATAATATTAAACCATGTGTGAAACTCATTCCACGGAGTGATGATTGTCTGCGGGTTCTCTCCCCCCTTGTACTTGATGGATTAATTAAGGTCGCTAACCAGTAAGGCACTCCCCTCACTTGGTTGTCTAGGTCTTAATTGAAAGGAAAAACCAAAAACCTGCAGACACTCAGTCATCCATGGAATGAGTTTGACACCACTGGGCTAAACTTTACACCTTGTTTGTCCTCAGGAAACCCTGTTCTGCGTGAATATCCTTTCAGTAACATTGAGTCCAACATTTTTGGAGATGTGCCTGCCCCGTATGGAGATGCTTCAGGCCTTCTGAACTCTGGAGGCTTCCCAAGGTCTGGTTCAGACTCTAGCTCTGCTGGAATGAGCTACCAGTTCAGTGGAGAGAAACCAGCCCACAGCTTTGTCTCTGTACAGAGAGAACCAGTCCCCCAATCCCAGGAGCCTGGGCAGTACACCCAACTTGTGTCCACTCCAACTAAACCAAAACCTATGCCAAGCGGATTAAGCCTCACCAAGGGTGGAACTGTCCCAAACGAATATGAGCCAAGAGAAACCGTGGAGCAGGCTAACTACCCCAGTCACTCCAGCGTTTATCACAATCATGTTTCTAGCCATTCTGGATCTGCCCAGACCGGAAACTCCACAGGGCACGAGCCCAATGAGTTTATCTCAGCTCCGTCCGACAACTTTGTTCAAGAGCCTGAATATGCTAGCACTGGTAAGGATGTCCAACCTCCCTACAACCCTTTGCATGAGAGGCCAGCACTGAGCAGCATTGTCAAGGATGTCAGTTTTGCAACCATTCATGATTTAAAACAATTTGTGAAGTCTATGAGGAACAGCTTCCTTAAGCCATATAGACCTTTCCAAACAATCTTTGACAACAATGAACAAGTCCCCGGCATTCAGCTGACAAGCCAAATATCCCAAACCGTCCCGATTGATCAAAGGCTTGCCCAAAATGGCTACAGTTCAACCTGGGGTTTGAGAGAGCCAGTCCGTACTGGATCCAACCAGAATGAATGGGTCACAACCACAATCCTACAGCCCCATGAGCCTCTCCAAAGCCCCAGTGCAAGGACATCTGTCCCTGATCCTCTCTTCTATACCCAAGATCCAGATTCTCACAGTGGTTAGTATGGCCATAAATGCCCTGATCCTGTACCCTGGTATCATTCTAACAAAGTCCCTGCAGGGGAATCTGTTTCAAATACCTATGGAATTCTTGCTAATGCTGGCTCAACCTTTGGAAACGATAGTGGTGCTAATTTTGCGGCCCAGACTGAACAAGTTCCTAATGTCAAGAAGCCGTTCAAAGTGACAAAAACTGGCTATGCCCCTACTGTACAAAGGCCTTCCCCTTCCAGTTCTTCCTCTGGCCAGGATGGACAAGTGTTGTCTTCCAAGAGTGGTGGCTACCAGAGTGCCCCAAGACTCAGTCCCCCTCCCCTCGCCCATTCATCCCATTCCCTTATCCCCTGGGTAATGGGAAAACTTCTCCATATGAATTCTACAAATCTGCACAAACTGGTCATGTCCCTATTGTGCAGAAAACTTCCCTGTCTAGACATTTCTCTGTTCAAGGCTCTCCTAGCAGTAGTGACTATGTAAGTACCTCAAAAGTTAATCCAGCTATCCAATTTCCCAAGCCCACAAGCTACCAGCCAGGTCCCAGTAAGATGTCTCCATCCGTCTCTGAGCAGCGCCAGCAAATCCCCATTGAACAAGGAACCAAAAATGTAGCCTACAAACGAAGTAGTTTTCATAATGCCGACTCTAGCTTTGGAAGCTATGCAGCTGTCTCTATCAGTTATAATGCTCAGGGTGAACAAGTCCCCAATGTCCAGTGGTCAAGCAAAGCATCCCATACTGGCTATGCCCCTAATGTACAGAAACCTTCCCACTCTTGCACTGGACAAGGTGGTCCTTACAAAACTGGTAGCTATGTGAGCGACCCAAAGATCAGCCCCCCTAGCTAATCAATCTTATTTCCCGAGTCAATAAAACTACCAGTACTCTGGTCAGTCAGTTTCTGAGCAGCAGAACAAAGTCCCAATTAATCGGACTCAGAAGCCCAAAGACATGACCTCCAGACCCGGGGTCCAACTTCCTACATCCAGTGGCTTTGGAAACTATGTAGGCGACTAGCAGTTTGGATGCCCCTACTGACATAGTCCCCAATGCCCAGCAGCCAAACAAAGTGTCACAAACTAGCTATGTCTCCAGTGTACCAAGACCTGCCCCCTCCAGCTCTTCTGGCCTAGATAACAAGGCTTCTCTAGTCAATCCATCTTATTTCCCAAGCCTACTAGCAAACAGCCCTTGGCTCAAGGGAAAACATTTCCTGTCTCTGAGCAACAAGTGAAAGTCTCCATCAGCAAGAAGCCCAAACATGTGACCTGCGGAACCAGTGTCCAGCATCCTGTATCCAGTGGCTATGACTCTACCCAGACTGGAGGTTTTCCTCAGAGCAGTGGAAGCTCTGTGAGCACTCAGAGAATCAGCCCACCCACCATCCCATCTAAAGGGAAAACAGTCCCAAACATGGTCTCAGAGCAACATGTCAAAGTCCCTGTTAAACAAGGGGCAAAATATGTGGCTTACAAACCCTGTGGCTTTGGAAATTACATGAATTATGTTGACTCCTCTTTTGGAGCTAATAGTTGACTCCAGCAGTTTTGATTTACATGAAGAACAAGCTGCCCAAATCCATCAGCCCAGCAAAATATCACAAACTGGCCATATCCCTCTTCGTCCGAATATTGGTAAAGGCCATATGAGTGCCTCAGGAGTTGGCCCCACTCAACCAGCCATCCCATTACCCAAGTGTTCTGGTCAAGAGAAGATATCCCTTTCTGGTTCTGAGCTCCAACCTGTATCCAGTGGCTCTGATACCAGACAGTGGTGGTTCTCCTGAGAGCAGTACACAGAGAATCGGCCCATCTACAGACTTCTATATGCTCACTTCTCCTCAGCCCGCTCTGTCTGTTAGTCCCACAACAGCTATGAGAGAGGCAAGGTGGTCTTCTCCAAAACCCACTACACTGGATACATTTATTTTGCTAAACCCTTCACTAGCAGTGTTGGCTCAGAGGAGCAGTAGATCCAGTAGACCTGTCCCTAAACAACCTCGCTACTGCCAAAGAATCCAATCCCATGGTGTGAAGATTCATCAGAGGTAATTTGCAGTCTCTACGAAACCTGCTTGGATTTTAAAATGTCTCTACTTTATATTTGAATTCTATTTTGCAGGAATACATTGTGATTTGACAATCAGTTCTCCTTCGAAGTTAAGACTTCCAATAATGTGAAACCATCCAACACATTACTTGAATCTGCACTAACTATCCTTGTTTTTCTTTTGCCTTTAACTAGGTTCCGTGTGTCATGGCCTGAATCCCTGCTGTCCTGCAAAGATGAATAAAATTGATTCAACTGAATATTTTCTCTTCAGTCTTTCATGTACTGTAACTTGACAATTTCCAACTATAGTAGTTGCTGGTACTGGTTTATTGGTTGTATTGCTAATGTAGTGGAGTTCACACCCTGGTTAAACAATCTGTTCCTCTCTGTATCCTAACTAAACATGGTTCTCAAAATGGGACACTTTTTTATTCAATAGGTTAGCTTTAGATAACAGGGGTTGCTTACTTGAAGCACATTGAACAAAAATATAAACGCAACATGTGAAGTATTGGTTTCATGAGCTAAAATAAAACAACCCAGAAATGTTCCATACACACACAGCTTAATACACACTCATTTTGTGCACACATTTGTTTAAATCCCTGTTGGTGAGTATTTCTCCTTTGCCAAGATAATCCATCCTCCTGATGTGGCTTATCAAGAAGCAGATTAAACAGCATTATCATTACACAGGTGCACCTTGTGCTGGGGACAAAATGCCACTCTAAAAGGTGCAGTTTTGTCACAACACAATGCCTCTGTGTCTCAAGTTTAGGGAGCTTGCAATTGGCATGCTGACTGCAGGAATTTAATTTGAGAGAATTTGGCAGTACCTCCAACTGGCCTTACAACCGTAGCCCATGTGTACAATGGCTTGTGAAAGTATTCTCCCCCTTGGCATTTTTCCTATTTTGTTGCCTTACAACCTGGAATTAAAATAGATTTGGGGGGTTGTATCATTTGATTTACACAACATGAATACCACTTTGAAAATGCAAAATATTTTTAGTGTGAAACAAGACAAAAACAACTTGAGTATGCATAACTATTCACCTCCCCTATGTCAATACCTTGTAGAGCAACCTTTTGCAGCAATTACAGCTGCAAGTCTCTTGGGGTATGTCTCTATAAACTTGGCACATCTAGCCACTGAGATTTTTGCCCATTCTTCAAGGCAAAACTGCTTCAGCTCCTCCAAGTTGGATGAATTCTGCTGGGAAAAAGCAATCTTTAAGTCATACCACAGATTCTCAATATGATTGAGGTCTGGGCTTTGACCAGGCCATTCCAAGACATTTAAATGTTTCCCCTTAAACCACTCGAGTGTTGCTTTCGCAGTATGCTTAGGGTCATTGTCCTGCTGGAAGGTGAACCTCCGTCCCAGCCTCAAATCTCTGGAAGACTGAAACTGGTTTAATCAAGAATTTCCCTGTATTTAGCGCCATCCATCATTCCCTCAATTCTGACCAGTTTCCCCAGTCCCTGCCGATGAAAAACATCCCCACAGCATGATGCTGCCACCACCATGCTTCACTGTGGGCATGGTGTTCTCTGGGTGTTGAGAGGTGTTGGGTTTGCGCCAGACATAGTGTTTTCCTTGATGGCCAAAAAGCTCAATTTGAGTCTCATCTGACCAGAGTACTTTCTTCCATATGTTTGGGGAGTCTCCCACATGCCTTTTGGTGAACACCAAATGTGTTTGCTTATTTTTTTCTTTAAGCAATGTTTTTTTTTCTGGCCACTCTTCCGTAAAGCCCAGCTCCGTGGAGTATACGGCTTAAAGTGGTCATATGGACAGATACTCCAATTTCCGCTGTGGAGCTGTGCAGCTCCTTCAGGGTTATTTTCGGTCACTTTGTTGCCTCTGATTAATGCCCTCCTTGCCTGGTCCGTGAGTTTTGATGGGCGGCCCTCTCTTGGCAGGTTTGTTGTGGTGCCATATTCTTAAACATTTTTTATAATGGATTTAATGGTGCTCCGTGGGATGTTCAAAGTTTTGAATATGGTTTTTGCCCAACCCTGATCTGTACTTCACAACTTTGTCCCTGACCTGTTTGGAGAGCTCCTTGGTCTTCGTGGTGCCCCTTGCTTAGTGGTGTTGCAGAATCGGGGACTCTTTCAGAACATATACTGAGACCATGTGACACTTAAATAAAGTCCACCTGTTCTTATTTAGGGGCTTCATAGCAAAGGGGGTGTATACATATAAACGCACAACTTTTCTGTTCTTAATTTTATTTTATTTTTTTAAACAAGTTATTTCAATTTCACCTTAATTTGGGCTATTAGTATGTCCACTACATGAAATCCAAATAAACATTATTTAAATTACAGGTTATAATGCAACAAAATAGGAAAAACACCAAGGGAGATGAATACTTTTGCAAGGCACAGTAAACGTCAGCTCAGGAACTTCGCATCAGGCTTCTTCACCTGGAGAATTGTCTGAAACGAGCCACCCGGACAGCTGATGAAGCTGTGGGTTTGCACAACCAAAATCATTTCTGCAGAAACTGTCTCAGGGAAGCTCATCTGCATACTCGTCATCCTCACCAAGGCCTTGGCCTGACTGCGGTTTGGCGTCGTAACAGACCTCAGTGGGCAAATGCTCACCGTTGATGGCCACAGGCACTCTGGAGAAGTGTGCTCTTCATGGATGAATCCAGGTTTCAACTGTACTGAGCAGATGGCAGAGCGGTTAGTGGGCGAGCGGTTTGCTGATGTCAACGTTGAGCAGAGTGCCCCATGATGGCGGTGAGGTTATGGTTTGGCAGGAATAAGCTACGGACAATGAATACAATTGAATTTTATCTATGGCAGTTTCAATGCACAGAGATATACAATCCTGAGGCCCATTGTCGTGCCATTCATCCACCGCCATCACCTGTTACAGCTTGATAATTACATTTACATTTACATTTAAGTCATTAAGCAGACGCTCTTATCCAGAGCGACTTACAAATTGGTGCATTCACCTTATGACATCCAGTGGAGCAGCCACTTTACAATAGTGCATCTAAGGGGGGGTGAGAAGGATTACTTTATCAAATTCACAGCTCCATGTCGCAAGGATCTGTACACAATTTCTGGAAGCTGAAAATGTCCCAGTTCTTCCATGGCGTGCATACTCACCAGACATATCACCCATTGAGCATGTTTGTGATGCTCTGGATAGATGTGTGCGTCATCGTGGTCCCAGTTCCTGCCAATATCCAGCAACAACAATCTTCAATGATTGTGCGAAGTCACAACTTGCAGACTTGTTTACGTGTTGCTGTGCGTTTTGTTGCCAACCTTACATCAGGACCTCAGGACCTCCAATAGCCGAAGCTAAGTAGTAACATTAACATGATGCCTTCTAATTGCAGTCGCTGTATTCATAATATACAGGAGAACGATCACCTTACGCTGAGGATAGCTGTGCTACAAACCCAGCTTCAGACACAATCGTTAAGAAAGGGTCATTTCAGTGTAGGAAAGAATGAAACAGCGTCTGTGCCACCAGTAAGTACAGATAGTAACATTAGTATAAATCCCCTCACACGGTCCCAGCAGCCGGACAACTTTCTCACGGTTTCTGGAGGGAAATGCTGTAGGAATGCTCAACCGGTGTAGCTCATTCAGCCGACAGAAACTTTCAACCGGTTTTCCCCATTAAGCAACAGTCAGAGTCAGAAGCCTTCTCTTGTCTCTACTCCTCCCGTTACGGGGTCTGAGACACCGAAGCTTCCCACCATTAGCTCTGACAAATTGAAAACTCTAGTCATTGGCGACTCCATTACCCACAGTATTAGACTTAAAACGAATCATCCAGCGATCATACACTGTTTACCAGGGGGCAGGGCTACCGGCGTTAAGGCTAATCTGAAGATGGTGCTGGCTAAAGCTAAAACTGGCGAGTGTAGAGAGTATAGAGATATTGTTATCCACGTCGGCACCAACGATGTTAGGATGAAACAGTCAGAGATTTTTTTTATTTTTTTTATTTCACCTTTATTTAACCAGGTAGGCTAGTTGAGAACAAGTTCTCATTTGCAACTGCGACCTGGCCAAGATAAAGCATAGCAGTGTGAACAGACAACACAGAGTTACACATGGAGTAAACAATTAACAAGTCAATAACACAGTAGAAAAAAAGGGGCAGTCTATATACAATGTGTGCAAAAGGCATGAGGAGGTAGGAGAATAATTACAATTTTGCAGATTAATACTGGAGTGATAAATGATCAGATGGTCATGTACAGGTAGAGATATTGGTGTGCAAAAGAGCAGAAAAGTAAATAAATAAAAACAGTATAAAAACAGTATGGGAATGAGGTAGGTGAAAATGGGTGGGCTATTTACCAATAGACTATGTACAGCTGCAGCGATCGGTTAGCTGCTCAGATAGCTGATGTTTGAAGTTGGTAAGGGAGATAAAAGTCTCCAACTTCAGCGATTTTTGCAGTTCGTTCCAGTCACAGGCAGCAGAGTACTGGAACGAAAGGCGGCCAAATGAGGTGTTGGCTTTAGGGATGATCAGTGTGATACACCTGCTGGAGCGCGTGCTACGGATGGGTGTTGCCATCGTGACCAGTGAACTGAGATAAGGCGGAGCTTTACCTAGCATGGACTTGTAGATGACCTGGAGCCAGTGGGTCTGGCGACGAATATGTAGCGAGGGCCAGCCGACTAGAGCATACAAGTCGCAGTGGTGGGTGGTATAAGGTGCTTTAGTGACAAAGCGGATGGCACTGTGATAGACTGCATCCAGTTTGCTGAGTAGAGTGTTGGAAGCCATTTTGTAGATGACATCGCCGAAGTCGAGGATCGGTAGGATAGTCAGTTTTACTAGGGTAAGCTTGGCGGCGTGAGTGAAGGAGGCTTTGTTGCGGAATAGAAAGCCGACTCTTGATTTGATTTTCGATTGGAGATGTTTGATATGAGTCTGGAAGGAGAGTTTGCAGTCTAGCCAGACACCTAGGTACTTATAGATGTCCACATATTCAAGGTCGGAACCATCCAGGGTGGTGATGCTAGTCGGGCATGCGGGTGCAGGCAGCGATCGGTTGAAAAGCATGCATTTGGTTTTACTTTACTAAGGACGTGGTACCGAAGTGGGGACCACAATCAGCGGAAATGTTCAAGAGCGCCACCTATAGAGGTTGATAAACCTCAAACTTTCATTAAAATTGACATACAATATACTGAATTAAAGCTACACTCGTTGTGAATCTGTCCACCAAGTCAGATTTGTAAAATGCTTTTCGGCGAAAGCATGAGAAGCTATTATCTGATACCATGCACCCTCAAAATACTGCAACGTCACCTAACACGAAAGATTTTGCGTTAGCCGTAGCAAACCAAAACGCTGAAATAAAATATAAAACATTCATTACCTTTGACGAGCTTCTTTCTTGGCACTCCTAGATGTCCCATAAACATCATTTAGGGTCTTTTTTCAATTAAATCGGTCCATATATAGCCTAGATATCGATCTAAGAATACTGTGTGATTAACGAAAAAAAATTGCGTTTCATAACGTAACGTCAATTTTTAAAATTCAAAAAGTCGACGATAAACTTTCACAAAACACTTCGAAATACTTTTGTAATGCAACTTTAGGTATTAGTACACGTTAATAAGCGATAAAATTCCTCAGGAGGCGATGTGAAATGTTTAGCTTGTCCGTGGAGAAAAATATGTCTGGAAAGGGTCGACCAAAAATCTGGGCGGAGACAGCAGGGAAGGAGTTCCCTTGTTTGGGTTAGACCAAGAATCAATTGCGAATCAAATGACATGACTCTAGACAACCTGTGGAAGATGTAGGCAATGTAAACTCGGCTCTATTTAATTCGGTTCACTTTGAACAATTGCCTGTAATCGCGGAAGGATATATTTTTCCATTTTCAGTGAACAGATTTCCCTGCGCTTTTGGATGAAACGCCCGTTCTGTAAATGCCACAGCCGTGATTTAAACAGTTTTGGAAACGTCTGAGTGTTTTCTATCCACACATACTAATCATATGCATATACTATATTCCTGGCATGAATAGCAGGGCGCTGAAATTTTGCGCGATTTTTAACAAAAAGCTGCGAAAATTTGCAACATCCTTAAAAGGAGCAGTTGGAGGCCACGGAAGGAGTGCTGTATGGCATTGAAGCTCGTTTGGAGGTTAGATAGCACAGTGTCCAATGACGGGCCAAAAGTATATAGAATGGTGTCGTCTGCGTAGAGGTGGATCAGGGAATCGCCCGCAGCAAGAGCAACATCATTGATATATACAGAGAAAAGAGTCGGCCCGAGAATTGAACCCTGTGGCACCCACATAGAGACTGCCAGAGGACCGGACAGCATGCCCTCCGATTTGACACACTGAACTCTGTCTGCAAAGTAATTGGTGAACCAGGCAAGGCAGTCATCCGAAAAACCGAGGCTACTGAGTCTGCCGATAAGAATATGGTGATTGACAGAGTCGAAAGCCTTGGCAAGGTCGATGAAGACAGCTGCACAGTACTGTCTTTTATCGATGGCGGTTATGATATCGTTTAGTACCTTGAGTGTGGCTGAGGTGCACCCGTGACCGGCTCGGAAACCAGATTGCACAGCGGAGAAGGTACGGTGGGATTCGAGATGGTCAGTGACCTGTTTGTTGACTTGGCTTTCAAGACCTTAGATAGGCAGGGCAGGATGGATATAGGTCTATAACAGTTTGGGTCCAGGGTGTCTCCCCCTTTGAAGAGGGGGATGACTGCGGCAGCTTTCCAATCCTTGGGGATCTCAGACGATATGAAAGAGAGGTTGAACAGGCTGGTAATAGGGGTTGCGACAATGGCGGCAGATAGTTTCAGAAATAGAGGGTCCAGATTGTCAAGCCCAGCTGATTTGTACGGGTCCAGGTTTTGCAGCTCTTTCAGAACATCTGCTATCTGGATTTGGGTAAAGGAGAGCCTGGAGAGGCTTGGGCGAGGAGCTGCGGGGGGGCGGAGCTGTTGGCCGAGGTTGGAGTAGCCAGGCGGAAGGCATGGCCAGCCGTTGAGAAATGCTTATTGAAGTTTTCGATAATCATGGATTTATCGGTGGAGACCGTGTTACCTAGCCTCAGTGCAGTGGGCAGCTGGGAGGAGGTGCTCTTGTTCTCCATGGACTTCACAGTGTCCCAGAACTTTTTGGAGTTGGAGCTACAGGAAGCAAACTTCTGCCTGAAGAAGCTGGCCTTAGCTTTCCTGACTGACTGCATGTATTGGTTCCTGACTTCCCTGAACAGTTGCATATCATGGGGACTATTCGATGCTATTGCAGTCCGCCACAGGATGTTTTTGTGCTGGTCGAGGGCAGTCAGGTCTGGAGTGAACCAAGGGCTGTATCTGTTCTTGGTTCTGCATTTTTTGAACGGAGCATGCTTATCTAAAATGGTGAGGAAGTTACTTTTAAAGAATGACCAGGCATCCTCAACTGACGGGATGAGGTCAATGTCCTTCCAGGATACCCGGGCCAGGTCGATTAGAAAGGCCTGCTCACAGAAGTGTTTTAGGGAGCGTTTGACAGCGATGAGGGGTGGTTGTTTGACTGCGGCTCCGTGGCGGATACAGGCAATGAGGCAGTGATCGCTGAGATCCTGGTTGAAGACAGCGGAGGTGTATTTGGAGGGCCAGTTGGTCAGGATGACGTCTATGAGGGTGCCCTTGTTTACAGAGTTAGGGTTGTACCTGGTGGGTTCCTTGATGATTTGAGTGAGATTGAGGGCATCTAGCTTAGATTGTAGGACTGCCGGGGTGTTAAGCATATCCCAGTTTAGGTCACCTAACAGAACAAACTCTGAAGCTAGATGGGGGGCGATCAATTCACAAATGGTGTCCAGGGCACAGCTGGGAGCTGAGGGTGGTCGGTAGCAGGCGGCAACAGTGAGAGACTTATTTCTGGAGAGAGTAATTTTCAAAATTAGTCGTTCGAACTGTTTGGGTATGGACCTGGAAAGTATGACATTACTTTGCAGGATATCTCTGCAGTAGACTGCAACTCCTCCCCCTTTGGCAGTTCTATCTTGACGGAAGATGTTATAGTTGGGTATGGAAATCTCTGAATTTTTAGTGGCCTTCCTGAGCCAGGATTCAGACACGGCAAGGACATCAGGGTTAGCAGAGTGTGCTAAAACAGTGAGTAAAACAAACTTAGGGAGGAGGCTTCTGATGTTGACATGCATAAAACCAAGGCTTTTTCGATCACAGAAGTCAACAAATGAGGGTGCCTGGGGACATGCAGGGCCTGGGTTTACCTCCACATCACCCGCGGAACAGAGAAGGAGTAGTATGAGGGTGCGGCTAAAGGCTATCAAAACTGGTCGCCTAGAGCGTTGAGGGCAGAGAATAAGAGGAGCAGGTTTCTGGGCATGGTAGAATATATTCAGGGCATAATGCGCAGACAGGGGTATGGTGGGGTGCGGGTACAGCGGAGGTAAGCCCAGGCACTGGGTGATGATGAGAGAGGTTGTATCTCTGGACGTGCTGGTTGTAATGGGTGAGGTCACCGCATGTGTGGGAGGTGGGACAAAGGAGGTAACAGGGGTATGAAGAGTGGAACTAGGGGCTCCATTGTGAACTAAAACAATGATAACTAACCTGAACAACAGTATACAAGGCATATTGACATTTGAGAGAGACATACAGCGAGGCATACAGTAATCACAGGTGTTGAATTGGGAAAGCTAGCTAAAACAGTAGGCGAGGCTAATCAGCTAGCACAACAAACAGCAGGTAAAATGGCGTTGACTAGGCAACGGGGCCGACAGATAAAACAAACAAGCAGAATGGAGTACCGTGATTAATGGACAGTCCAGCGTGCGTCAGCTATGTAGCCAAGAGATCAGTGTCCGGGGGGCAGCGGTGGATGGGCAGGGAAGCTGGACTGGCGAGTGTTATCCAGGTTAAAAAAACTAACAATGACTAAATAGTTTGTAGCTAGTTAGCTGGTTAGCGTCTGGAGGTTCTTGAGTGTGTTCTAAAAAATTAAAAATAATAGCGATTCCGTATCACATTGGGTCAGGCAGGTTTCCGGAAGGTATAAACAAATTAAAAATCAAAAAGAGATAGAAAGTAAATGGGTCCAGAGAGTGTTTGGGACGCGGTGATTCAGACGGTTAGCAGGCCTGTGCTAACAAGCTAACAGTTCGTAGGCCCGGGCTAGACAAGGTAGCAGTTAGCGGACCGGAGCTAGACAAGCTAGCAGTTAGCAGGCCGAATTAGCAAGCAGGGAGATAGCGAGGGCTAGAGAGTTAGCCTTTGGGGGACGTCGCCATGGGGTGAGTCTGTTTGAAAAATGTTCCGTTTGCGGTGGGAATCCGGGGATGAAAAATTAAATAGGTCCGTTGTGCTCTGGTTAGGGTCGCGTTGTTCGAACTGGCGAGAGCTTTCCGGGCTAAAGGTTAGCTGATGACCGGTTAGCTGAAGACCGCTAGCATAGCTGGTGGATTAGCTGGCTAGCTTCAGTTGAGGGGTTCCGGTTCCGAAGTAAATATAAATACTTTAGGAAAGATAGCTACATTGGGTGAGGCGGGTTGCAGGAGAGTATTTGGAAGCTTAGGTTTAGCAAAATGTTTTTGAAGAGGTATGCAAAGAAAAATATGTTAAAAAAACGAAAAAGAAGCGATATATACAGGGACGGGACGACAGGACGACTTACTGCTACGCCATCTTGGATTTACATTTAGATCACCAAGCGCAACATAGCTTCAGCGTGTAAATCAGCTAGAAAGATGTGTCGGCATTGAGTAATTGTCTCTGGCCCCCTCCCAGTTAGGGGGAGTGATGAGCTCTACAGCAAAGTCTCACAACTCAATCGTTGGTTGAAAACTGTTTTCTGCCCCTCCCAAAAGATAGCATTTGTAGATAATTGGCCCTCTTTCTGGGACTCACCCACAAACAGGACCAAGCCTGACAACATAGTGGAGTCTGCCACTAGCACAGTCAGTGTAGTCAGCTCATTTATCCCCATTGAGACCGTCTGTGCCTCGACCCAGGTTGGGCAAACCTAAACATGGCGGTGTTCGCCTTAGCAATCTCACTAGGATAAAGACCTCCTCCATTCCTGTCATTATTGAAAGAGATCGTGATACCTCACATCTCAAAATAGGGCTACTTAATGTTAGATCCCTTACTTCAAAGGCAATTATAGTCAATGAACTAATCACTGATCATAATCTTGATGTGATTGGCCTGACTGAAACATGGCTTAAGCCTGATGAATTTACTGTGTTCAATGAGGCCTCACCTCCTGGCTACACTAGTGACCATATCCCCCGTGCATCCCCCAAAGGCGGAGATGTTGCTGACATTTACAATAGCACATTTCAATTTACAAAAACAAAAATGACGTTTTCGTCTTTTGAGCTTCTATTCATGAAATCTATGCAGCCTACTCAATCACTTTTTATAGCTACTGTTTACAGGCCTCCTGGGCCATATACAGCGTTCCTCATTGAGTTCTCTGAATTCCTATCGGACCTTGTAGTCATAGCAGATAATATTCAAATTTTTGGTGACTTTAATATTCACATGGAAAAGTCCACAGACCCACTCCAAAAGGCTTTCAGAGCCATAATCGACTCAGTGGGTTTTGTCCAACATGTCTCTGGACCTACTCACTGTCACAGTCATACTCTGGACCTAGTTTTGTCCCATGGAATAAATGTTGTGGATCTTAATGTTTTTCCTCATAATCCTGGACTATCGGACCACCATTTTATTACGTTTGCAATTGCAACAAATAATCTGCTGAGAGCCCAAAGAAGGATCATCAAAAGTCATGCTATAAATTCACAGACAACACAAAGATTCCTTGATGTCCTTCCAGACTCCCTCTGTCTACCCAAGGACGTCAGAGGACAAAAATCAGTTAACCACCTAACTGAGGAACTCAATTTAACCTTGCGCAATACCCTAGATGCAGTTGCACCCCTAAAAACTAAAAACATTTCTAATAAGAAACTAGCTCCCTGGTATACAGAAAATACCCGAGCTCTGAAGCAAGCTTCCAGAAAATTGGAACGGAAATGGCGCCACACCAAACTGGAAGTCTTCCGACTAGCTTGGAAAGACAGTACCGTGCAATATCGAAGAGCCCTTACTGCTGCTAGATCATCCTATTTTTCCAACTTAATTGAGGAAAATAAGAACAATCTGAAATTCCATTTTGATACTGTTGCAAAGCTAACTAAAAAGCAGCATTCCCCACGAGAGGATAGCTTTCACTTCAGCAGTAACAAATTCATTAACTTATTTGAGGAAAAGATCATGATTATTAGAAAGCAAATGACGGACTCCTCTTTAAATCTGCGTATTCCTTCAAAGCTCAGTTGTCCTGAGTCTGCACAACTCTGCCAGGACCTACGATCAAGAGAGACACTCAAGTGTTTTAGTACTATATCTCTTGACACAATGATGAAAATAATCATGGCCTCTAAACCTTCAAGCTGCATACTGGACCCTATTCCAACTAAACTACCGAAAGAGCTGCTTCCTGTGCTTGGCCCTCCTATGTCGAACATAATAAACGGCTCTCTATCCACCGGATGTGTACCAAACTCACTAAAAGTGGGAGTAATAAAGACTCTCTTGAAAAAGCCAAACCTTGACCTAGAAAATATTTTAAAAACTATCGGCCTATATTGAATCTTCCATTCCTCTCAAAAATTTAGGAAAAGGCTGTTGCGCAGCAACTCACTGCCTTCCTGAAGACAAACAATGTATACGAAATGCTTCAGTCTGGTTTTAGACCCTATCATAGCACTGAGACTGCACTTGTGAAGGTGGTAAATGACCTTTTAATGGCATCAGACGGAGGCTCTGCATCTGTCCTTGTGCTCCTTGACGTTAATGCTGCTTTTGATACCATCGATCACCACATTCTTTTGGAGAGATTGGAAACCCAAATTGGTCTACACGGACAAGTTCTGGCCTGGTTTAGATCTTATCTGTCAGAAAGATATCAGTTTGTCTCTGTGAATGGTTTGTCCTCTGACAAATCAACTGTAAATTTTGGTGTTCCTCAAGGTTCCGTTTTAGGACCACTATTGTTTTCACTATACAGTGCCTTGCGAAAGTATTCGGCCCCCTTGAACTTTGCAACCTTTTGCCACATTTCAGGCTTCAAACATAAAGATATAAAACTGATTTTTTTGTGAAGAATCAACAACAAGTGGGACACAATCATGAAGTGGAACGACATTTATTGGATATTTCAAACTTTTTTAACAAATCAAAAACTGAAAAATTGGGCGTGCAAAATTATTCAGCCCCTTTACTTTCAGTGCAGCAAACTCTCTCCAGAAGTTCAGTGAGGATCTCTGAATGATCCAATGTTGACCTAAATGACTAATGATGATAAATACAATCCACCTGTGTGTAATCAAGTCTCCGTATAAATGCACCTGCACCGTGATAGTCTCAGAGGTCCGTTAAAAGCGCAGAGAGCATCATGAAGAACAAGGAACACACCAGGCAGGTCTGAGATACTGTTGTGAAGAAGTTTAAAGCCGGATTTGGATACAAAAAGATTTCCCAAGCTTTAAACATCCCAAGGAGCACTGTGCAAGCGATAATATTGAAATGGAAGGAGTATCAGACCACTCCAAATCTACCAAGACCTGGCCATCCCTCTAAAATTTCAGCTCATACAAGGAGAAGACTGATCATAGATGCAGCCAAGATGCCCATGATCACTCTGGATGAACTGCAGAGATCTACAGCTGAGGTGGGAGACTCTGTCCATAGGACAACAATCAGTCGTATATTGCACAAATCTGGCCTTTATGGAAGAGTGGGGGCTGATTTCAAGGTTTTACTGCTAACCTATATAGCATTACATGGGCTTGCTCCTACCTATCTCTCTGATTTGGTCCTGCCGTACATACCTACATGTACGCTACGGTCACAAGAAGCAGGCCTCCTAATTGTCCCAAGAATTTCTAAGCAAACAGCTGGAGGCAGGGCTTTCTCCTATAGAGCTCCATTTTTATGGAATGGTCTGCCTACCCATGTGAGAGACGCAAACTCGGTCTCAACCTTTAAGTCTTTACTGAAGACTCATCTCTTCAGTGGGTCATATGATTGAGTATAGTCTGGCCCAGGAGTGTGAAGGTGAACGGAAAGGCTCTGGAGCAACGAACCGCCCTTGCTGTCTCTGCCTGGCCGGTTCCCCTCTTTCCACTGGGATTCTCTGCCTCTAACCCTATTACAGGGGCTGAGTCACTGGCTTACTGGTGGTCTTACCTGCCATCCCAGGGAGGGATGCGTCACTTGAGTGGGTAGAGTCACTGATGTGATCTTCCTGTCTGGGATGGCGCCCCCCCTTGGGTTGTGCCGTGGCGGAGATCTTTGGGAGCTATACTCTGCCTTGTCTCAGGATGGTAAGTTGGTGGTTGAAGATATCCCTCTAGTGGTGTGGGGACTGTCATTTGTCAAAGTGGGTGGGGTTATATCCTTCCTGTTTGGCCCTGTCCGGGGGTATCATCGGATGGGGCCACAGTGTCTCCTGACCCCTCCTGTCTCAGCCTCCAGTATTTATGCTGCAGTAGTTGGTGTCGGGGGGCTAGGGTCAGTTTGTTATATCTGGAGTACTTCTCCTGTCCTATCCGGTGTCCTGTGTGAATTTAAGTATGCTCTCTCTAATTCTCTCTTTCTCTCTTTCTTTCTCTCTCTCTGAGGACCTGAGCCATAGGACCATGCCTAAGGACTACCTGGCATGATGATTCCTTGCTGTCCCCAGTCCACCTGGCCGTGCTGCTGCTCCAGTTTCAACCGTTCTGCCTGTGATTATTATTATTTGACCATGCTGGTCATTTATGAACATTTGAACATCTTGGCCATGTTCTGTTGTAATCTCCACCTGGCACAGCCAGAAGAGGACTGGCCACACCACATAGCCTGATTCCTCTCTAGGTTTCTTTCTAGGGAGTTTTTCCTAGCCAACGTGCTTCTACACTTGCATTGCTTGCTGTTTGGTGTTTTAGGCTGGGTTTCTGTACAGCACTTTGAGATATCAGCTTATGTACGAAGGGCTATATAAATACATTTGATTTGATTTGAAGAAGAGTTGGACAACATTCCTCAGGCCACAATCAACCGCCTGATCAAAACTAACCGAAGGAGATGTGTCACTCTGCATGAGGCAAATGGTCACACCAGATACTGACTGGTTTTTTGATCCACGCCTCTACCTTGTTTTTAAAGGTATCTATGAATTTATTTCAGTTGACTGATTTCCTTATGAACTGTAACTCAGTTGCATTTATATATTTTTTTCAGTGTATTTGTTAAATGTACAGTGCAGTTGGAAAGCATTAAGACCCATTGACTTTTTGCATATTTTGTTACGTTACAGCCTTATTCTAAAATTGATTAAATGTTTTTTCATCAATCTACACACAATAGCCCATAATGAGAAAGCAAAAACAGGTTTTTAGAGTTTTTTGCTAATTTATTAAAGAACTGACATATCACATTTACTGAAGTATTCAGACCCTTTACTCAGTACTTTGTTAAAGCACCTTTGGCAGTGATTCCAGCCTCAAGTCTTCTTGGGTATGACTCTACAAGCTTGGCACACATATATTTCTCGGATGGGGCCACAGTGTCTCCTGACCCCTCCTGTCTCAGCCTCCAGTATTTATGCTGCATTAGTTTATGTGTCGGGGGGCTAGGGTCAGTTTGTTATATCTGGAGTACTTCTCCTGTCCTATTCGGTGTCCTGTGTGAATCTAAGTGTGCGTTCTCTAATTCTCTCCTTCTCTCTCTCGGAGGACCTGAGCCCTAGGACCATGCCCCAGGACTACCTGACATGATGACTCCTTGCTGTCCCCAGTCCACCTGGCCATGCTGCTGCTCCAGTTTCAACTGGCCTGGGCCCTAGGACCATGTCCCAGGACTACCTGACATGATGACTCCTTGCTGTCCCCAGTCCACCTGGCCATGCTGCTGCTCCAGTTTCAACTGTTCTGCCTTACTATTATTCAACCATGCTGGTCATTTATGAACATTTGAACATCTTGGCCACGTTCTGTTATAATCTCCACCCGGCACAGCCAGAAGAGGACTGGCCACCCCACATATGCTCTCTCTAATTCTCTCTTTCTTTCTCTCTCTCTCGGAGGACCTGAGCCCTAGGACCGTGCCCCAGGACTACCTGACATGATGACTCCTTGCTGTCCCCAGTCCACCTGACTGTGCTGCTGCTCCAGTTTCAACTGTTCTGCCTTATTATTATTCGACCATGCTGGTCATTTATGAACATTTGAACATCTTGGTCATGTTCTGTTATAATCTCTACCCGGCACAGCCAGAAGAGGACTGGCCACCCCACATAGCCTGGTTCCTCTCTAGGTTTCTTCCTAGGTTTTGGCCTTTCTAGGGAGTTTTTCCTAGCCACCGTGCTTTTACACCTGCATTGTTTGCTGTTTGGGGTTTTAGGCTGGGTTTCTGTACAGCACTTTGAGATATCAGCTGATGTACGAAGGGCTATATAAATAAATTTGATTTGATATTTGGGGAGTTTATGCCATTCTTCTCTGCAGATCCTCTCAAGCTCTGTCAGGTTGGATGGGGAGGGTTGCTGCACGGCTATTTTCAGGTCTCTCCAGAGATGTTAGATCGGGTTGAAGTCCGGGCTCTGGCTGGGTCACTCAAGGACATTCAGAGACATGTCCCAAAGCCACTCCTCGTTTGTCTTGGCTTTGTGCTTAGGGTTGTTGTCCTGTTTGAAGGTAAACCTTCTCCTCAGTCTGAGTTCCTGAGCGCTCTACAGCAGGTTTTCATCAAGAATCTCAGTACTCTGTTTAGCTTTCCCTCGATCCTGACTACTCCCCCAGTCCCTGCTGCTGAAAAACATCACGATGCTGCCACCAACTTGCTTCACTGTAAGGATGGTGCCATGTTACCTTCTTTGGCATTCAGGCCAAATAGTTCAATCTTGATTTCATCAGACCAGAGAATCTTGTTTCTCATGGTCTGGGAGTCTTTAGGTGCCTTTTGACAAACTCCAAGCGGGCTGTCCTGTGCCTTTTTACTGAGGAGTGGCTTCCGTCTGGAAACTCTACCATAAAGGCCTGATTGGTGGAGTGCTGCAGAGATGGGAGAACCTTCCAGAAGGACAACCATCTCCACAGAGGAACTCTAGAACTCTGTCAGAGTGACCATTCTCTCTGATTGCTCAGTTTGGCCGTGCGGCCAGTTCTAGAAAAAGTATTGGTGGTTCCAAACATCTTCCATTTAAGAATGATGGAGGCCACTGTGTTCTTGGGGAACTTCAATGCGGCACAACATTTTTTGGTAACCTTCCACAGATCTGTGCCTCGACACCATCCTGTCTCGGAGCTCTACGACAATTCCTTCAACCTCATGGCTTGGTTTTTGCTCTGACATGCACTGTCAACTGTGGGACCTTACATAGACAGATGTGTGCCTTTCCAAATCATGTCCAATCAATTGAATTTACCACAGGTGGACTCCAATCAAGTTGTAGAAACATCTCAAGGATGATCAATGGAAACAGGATGCACATGAGCTTAATTTCTTGTTTCATAGAAAAGGGTCTGAATACTTATACCTTATTAACATATGTTTTTTAAAATATTTTTAATACATTTGCAAATATTTCTAAACCTTTTTTCACTTTGTCATAACGGGGTATTGTGTGCAGATTGATGAGGGGGAAAAATATTTTATCCATTTTAGAATAAGACTAACAATGAAATGTGGAAAAAGTCAAGGGGTCTGAATACTTAACAATTGTACTGTAAGTCTAAGAGGAGTAGGCCTTCTCAAACAAATGGGAGATAATCTGTTGTTGAAGGGAAAGATGCACATTAAATTAATAAGAGCTTGAGAAAATCTGCAAGGAAGATGGGGAAAAAATCCCCGACTCCAGATGTACAAAGCAGATAGAAATACCCAAGGTGACTCAAAGCTGTAATCGCCACCAAACGTACTTCTACAAAGTATTGACTCAGGGATGTGAATACTTACTGTATGTAAATTAGATTTCTGTAATTCCTTTTCAATAACCTTAACAAAATTTATATAAAACATGTTTTGACTTTGTCATTATGGGGTGGAGATGGCTGAGAAAGAAAAATAATGTAATCAAATGTGAATTTAGGCTTTAACACGGCAATGCAGACAATTTTAGGGGGCCGTGCTACAGACCGCTATATCAGCCAAAAGGCATGGGCAGCACCATTGAGGGCTTCCACTATGCTTCCGCCATTTTAAAGTAGTTAAAGTAGACAACTGAGTGGGGATTCCTTTGGGTTTTAGCCTCAATGCCTAAGATGTAAAGCGGGTCCTCTATCTCTATGGGCGGCACTGCAGGCATTGTCAGCAGACAACGTCAGCAGACAACAGGATATCCCATTTATGGTAATAAAAATGACAATCTTAGTGGAGAATCTTTGTGTAGATAAAATGCTTTTTTGAAGACGTATGGTACCAATAATTGCTTCTAATACACTAGATGTATGTCCTTCAACAGATTATTTTAAAAATGAACACAGAAGAAGTTATAAGGGTAATTTAGTTGCAAATGACAGCCTGCAGTACCCCACTCGGCCTTCAATTTGAGGTACTCAATGAGAGGGGGCAGCACTGAGCTAGCCTGCAAGATTACCTCCTGGAGTAGCACAAACTGCGCATGTTATGGGTCATCACGAGTTACCACAGCCAGCCACAAAGTCATAAAACCCACCTATTTCTAAAATGTATCTTATTAAAAAGGGATTTAAACCTAACCTTAACCACACTGCAAACCTTATGTTTAACCTTAAATTAAAAACAAAAATCACATTTTAGTTTCGATGAATTTGTATGATACAGCCTGTTTTAACTTTGTGACTGTGTTAACTAGTGGACATCCAGATTGTCTCCATGAGTAATTTCCAGTGGCGATCTGTCATTTGAGCCCCATTTTTTTTAGCAAAAAAACCCCCCAAAACAGGGCTTGCCTGTTTTGCATGTTATTTTGGCATTAATACTTGTCACATTAATATGCAAACAATGTAAAAAATAATATATATCATTGAGTTAATAAAGCCGCATACAAACATTTTGTTTTGATGAGTAAATCAGCTCCAAAATGCAGGTGTTTCAGCCTAGCTCAGTGCTTTATGTGGTGGTGGTGGGGCAAGCCAGCAGAAAATACAGAGCTTTGCCCCGTGATTGGCTCAGTGTTCTGTCACTCATGGAGATTTTACATCACTGCCAAGTGTAACATGAGACCTTGAAAATGTTAGCCCTTCGGCTGTTGCCATAGAAGTGCCCATCCAATAAGGCTCAAGGTCATTGGCCACAGATAAAATGATGTCAAATCACAATATATGTACAGTAGCTTTGATTGGACTGATCATGTCAACATCATACTTTCACAAACTTGGCTAGCAGTCATCATCATGAATCAAGTCGATAATCTACTGACAAATCCTTTTTAATCCTTGTCATATGAAGAGAAATAATGAAGAGAAATTATAGATAAAACATATCGGTGCTCATCGGCTATTGGACATAAACATTACACAACAACTTAGAAATCACAAATTCAACGAGTGGTTTGGAAGGAATCATTGGCAGTGGCTGTGGCTGTGTGGTCCCAAATCTGGGATTAAGGGGCTTTTTTCCAAATTTCAAATGATAAACATTAAACATTGGCCAGGCTGTCAATAAAGCATGATTTGTGCCGCGCTCAAAACAACTAACTAGGAGGACCACCGCGCCATCTTCCTGTTCTAGTGAGCACAGCATTTACATTTACATTTAAGTCATTTAGCAGACGCTCTTATCCAGAGCGAACAATGTCCAAAAATGTATAGTATGCTGCTTCATAAATTATGTAATATGCCAGGGAGATATGTATACTGTAGCTAAGAAAGTAATGCTAATTGTTTGTTGTGTAGTAAGATGTTAGTAGCCCACATCCCTTTGCTCTAATAATTTGGTCTATTTATCCCTATTAATTTTGCCTACTGTTTTGACTGTTCTACTGTAGCCTATAACCTGTTTTAGAGAAATGTAATCATCAAATATTGTAAGAGATTTCACTGTCTGCTTATATGGCCCCTTTATTTATCCTACAGTTCTGACTTGGTGTAAAGGGAGAATCAAATCGAATCAAATGTATTTATATAGCCCTTCGTACATCAGCTGATATCTCAAAGTGCTGTACAGTAACCCAGCCTAAAACCCCAAACAGCAAGCAATGCAGGTGTTGAAGCACGTTGGCTAGGAAAAACTCCATAGAAAGGCCAAAACCCTAGGAAGAAACCTAGAGAGGAACCAGGCTATGAGGGTTGGCCAGTCCTCTTCTGTCTGTGCCGGGTGGAGATTATAACAGAACATGGCCAAGATGTTCAAATGTTCATAAATGACCAGCATGGTCAAATAATAGGTCTGGGACAGGTAGCACTGTAAGAACGGCCCATGTTCTGAATTCTGTCGCTGTACATTTTAAAAGTGCTAAACAAGTAGTTCTATTGACTGTTACGTCCAGCCTAGCTCGCTCATTAATGTCTTAATCGGAATTAAGAATATCCTCTTATCTGCTTGTCGTCCCCTTATGCCATAGTTTGTACATCTCAATTGTCAATAGAAACCACATCTGTTTAAGCAAGTCAGCCATATCAGCTATGTTTTTTTTTTAAAGGCAGTAAATGAGGCTGAATGAACTGTTTCGGTGCCAGACAAGGCTCCGCTGACAGCCAGGTGTAGCAGTGGTAAAATGCTGGGACTGCTGTTGGGATAGCTTTCTGTAGACCGTAACAGTTTGTGGGCAGCTTTTGTCACCGTTATTGTGCGATTAATGTATTGTTTAGTGTTGTATAGTGTAACTGGTTGTAGACCTACCCCCAAGCCATAAGACTCCTGAACACCTAATCAAATGACTTCCCAGACCATTTGTATTGCCCCCCCCCCCCTCCCTTTTAGACCGCTGCTAATCTCGGTTGTTATCAACTCAAAATCTAATCAAATCAATCTTTGTCACATGCGCCAAATACTACAAGTGTAGACTTTACTGTGAAATGCTTACTTACAAGCCCTTAAAAATCTGAGGTTTGTAGTTTCATTTAAGTGACTGCATATCCAATATGCTGTGTCTATGGGGCCAGATTGCACTTCCCAAGGCTTCCAGCAGATGTCAACAGTCTTTAGAAAGTTGTTTGAGGCTTCTATTGTGGAAGGGGCTCGAATAAGAGCTGTTTCAACAAGTGGACTAGGCTGAGGCCAATTAGTTGTTTACTGAGCGGTCACGTGGGCGCGCCGTTTCTTCTTTTTCCTCTGTAATGAATACGCTATTGTCCGGTCTGAATATTATTGAAGATTTATTTCCACAACTTGGCGGGTAACTGTATGGCTTGCATTTGTGGCTGAACACTGTTCTCAGATGATTGAATATTATGCTTTTGCCGTAAAGCTTTTTTGAAATCTGACACAGTGGTTGCATTAGGAACAAGTTTATCTTTAATTCTATGTAAAACATGTGTCTTTCATTAAAGTTTATGATGAGTATTACTGTTATTCGTTGTGGCTCTCTGCAATTTCTCCAGATGTTTTGGAGGCATTTCCGAACATGGCGCCAATGTAAACTGAGGTTTTTGGATATAAATCTGAACTTGATCGAACAAAATGTCATGTCCTGACCTTAGTTCCTTTGTTTTGTCTTTGTTTTAGTTGGTCAGGGCGTGAGTTGGGTGGGCAGTCTATGTGTGTTTTTCTATGTTGGGGGGTTTGTTTCCGTGTGAGTGTTTGTTGCCAGACGGTACTGTTTCGGTTTCGTTCATGTTCACGTTTATTGTTTTGTATTTCATAGTGTTTAGTTTATGTCTTAAAATAAACATTATGGACACTTACCACGCTGCGCATTGGTCCTCCGATCCTTCTCGCTACTCCTCCTCAGAAGAGGAGGAAGAATGCCGTTACACAAAACATACATGTATTGTGTAACATTGAGTCCTGGGAGTGTCATCTGATGAAGATCATCAAAGGTTAGTGATTAATTTTATCTATATTTCTGCTTTTTGTGACACCTCTCTTTGGTTGGAAAATGGCTGAATGCTTTCTGTGACTAGTTGCTGACCTAATATAATGATATGTTCTGCTTTCGCCGAAAAGCCTTTTTGAAATCGGACACTGTAGTTGGATTAACGAGAAGTGTATCTTTAAAATGGTGTAAAATACTTGTATGGTTAAGGAATTTTAATTATGAGATTTCTGTTGTTTTGAATTTGGTGCCCTGCACTTTAACTGGCTGTTGGCGAGGTGGGGCACTAGCGTCTCGAACGATCCCAGAGACGTTAACCAACAGTGCAGTTCAAGAAGAGTTACGAAAATATTTACCAAGTAGACAAAAATAAAAAGTAATAATAAAAAGTTACAAAATAAGAATAACGAGGCTATAGACAGGGGGCACCGGTAACGAGTCAGTGTGCGGGGGACAGGTTAGTTGAGGTAATTTGTACATGTAGGTGGGGGTGAAGTGACTATGCATAGATAAACAGCAAGGAGCAGTAGTGTACAAGTGGACAATTTTATGGGCCTTTTTCTGACACCACCTATTGTATAGGCCCTGGATGGCAGGAAGCTTGGCCCCTGTGATTTACTGGGCCGTTCGCACTACCCTCTGTAGTGCCTTACGCTCAGATGCCGAACAGTTGCCATACCAAGCAGTGATGCAACCGGTCAGGATGCTCTCGATGGTGCATCTTAGTCAACTGAGAGGGAAAAGGTTTTGTCATGCCCTCTTCACAACTGTCTTGGTGTGTTTGGACCATGATAGTTCGTTGGTGATGTGGACACGAAGGAACTTGAAACTCTCGACCCGCTCCACTACAGCCCCGTCGATGTCAATGGGGGCCTGTTCGGACCGCCTTTTCCTGTAGTCCACGATCAGCTCCTTAGTCTTCCTCACATTGACGGAGAGGTTGTTGTCCTGGCAACACACTGCCAGTTCTCTGACCACCTCCCTATAGGCTGTCTCATCGTTGTCGGTGATCAGGCCTACCACTGTTGTGTCGTCTGCAAACTTAATGATGGTGTTGGAGTCGTGTTTGGCCACGCAGTCGTGGGTGAACAGGGAATACAGGAGGGGACTAAGTACACACCCCTGAGGGGCCCCAGTGCTAAGGGTCAGCGTGGCAGACGTGTTGTTGCCTACTCTTACCACCTGGGGGTGGCCCGTCAGGAAGTCCAGGAACCAGTTGCAGAGGGAGGTGTTTAGTCCCAGAGTCCTTAGCTTAGTGATGAGCTTCATGGGCACTATGGTAGTAGGGATGTAGTCAATGAACAGCATTCTCACATAGGTGTTCCTTTTGTCCACAAGGGCAGTGTGGAGTGCGATTGAGATTTGCGTCATCTGTGGATCTGTTGGGGCGGTATGCGAATTGGAGTAGGTCTAGGGTGTCCGGGAGGATGCTGTTGATGTGAGCCATGACCAGCCTTTCAAAGCACTTAATGGCTACTGACGTGAGTACCACAGGGCGGTAATCATTTAGGCAGGTTACCTTTGCTTCCTTGGGCACAGGGACTATGGTGGTCTGCTTGAAACGTGTAGGTATTACAGACTTGGTCAGGGAGAGGTTGAAAATGTCGGTGAAAACACTTGGTCAGCACATGCTTAGAGTACACATCCTGGTAATCCGTCTGGCCCAGCGGCTTTGTGAATGTTGACCTGTTTAAAGATTTTGTTTACTTTGGCTACTGAGAGCATTATCACACAGTCATCCAGAACAGCTGGTGCTCTCGTGCATGCTTCAGTGTTACTTGCCTCGAAGCGAGCATAAAAGGCATTTAGCTCGTCTAGTAGGCTTGCGTCACTTTCCCTTTGTAATCCATAATAGTTTACAAGCCCTGCCACATCCGACGAGCATCAGAGCCGGTGTAGTAGGATTCAAACTTAATCCTGTATTGACGCTTTGCTTGTTTGATGATTCATCTGAGAGCATAGCGGGAGTCCGGATTAGTCTCCTGCTTCTTGAAAGCGACAGCTCTAGCCTTTAGTTCGATGCAGATGTTGCCCGTAATCCATGGCTTCTGGTTGGGATATGTATTTACAGTCACTGTGGGGACGACGTCGTTGATACACTTATTGATGAAGCCGATGACTGAGGTGGTGTACTCCTCAATGCCAATGGATGAATCCCGGAACATATTCCAGGCTGTGCTAGCAAAACAGTCCCGTAGTGTAGCATCCGCGTCATCTGACCACTACCGTATTGAGTGAGTCACTAATACTTCCTGCTTTAGTTTTTGCTTGTAAGCAGTAATCAGGAAGATAGAATTATGGTCACATTTGCCAAATGGAGGGCGGGGGAGAGCTTTGTTTGCATCTCTGTGTGTGGAGTAAAGGTGGTCTAGGATTTTTTTTCTGTGTTTGCAAATTTGGTAAAAATTATTTAAGTTTGCCTGCATTAAAGTCTCCGGCAACTAGGAGCGCTTCTGGGTGAGCATTTTCTTTTTTGCTTATGGCTTTATAGAGTTGGTTGAGAGCGGTCTTAGTGCCAGCTTCATTCTGTGGTCGTAAATAGAATGCTACGAATAACATAGATGAGAACTCTCTTGGTAGATAGTGTGGTCTATTGATTATCATAAGGTACTCTACCTCAGGCGAACAATATCTCAAGACTTCTTTAATATTAGACATCGCGCCCCAGCTGTTATTGACAAATAGACACACAACCCCACCCATCGTCTTACCAGAGGTAGTATCTCTGTTCTGCCGGTGCATGGAAAATTCCGCTAGCTCTATATTGTCCGTATCGTTGTTCAGCCACGTCTCGGTGAAACATAAGATGTTACAGTTTTTGATGTCCCGTTGGTAGGATAATCTTAATTGTAGGTCATCAATTGTATTTTTCAATGATTGCACGTTAGCAAGTAGAACGGATGGCAGTGGGAGTTAACTCTCTCGCCTACGGATTCTCAGAAGGCTGCCTGATCCGTGGCCCCTTTTCCTGCGTCTTTTCTTCACGCCAACGGTGTAGATCTGTATTTGTTTTTTAAAAACTGCGTTGTTGGTTAGGGGCTCATAGATAAGCATTTCACCTGTTGTATTCGGCACATGTGACTAATACAATTTGATTTATACACGTGCCACGTTCAACCAGTTAGCAAGTCTTAAATGTCCAAGTTCCGACTAACACGTGAACGTGGCATATGTACAAGGTATGACAGCAATCCATGCTTTCATTTCGTTTTCCTGTCAGTAGCTGGCACTGTTTCCAAATGCTAAGCTTTTAGCATCTGTGGCACAAATCCCATTCAAGTCATGGGTCTGATATTAGCATTTTTCAGGCATCATTTTCAAAGCATAGATAGGTAGCGCAATATATGGTAGTTGTGTGGTAAGAAACGGAAGAAAAAAACACTGCTCACTCAAGACTGTCTAACTCTAACTTATAGCAGAGCACTTTTGACACACCCACTATTTTCCACACGCCCACTACATTATTTTCAACACACCTACTTGTCCATACTCCGGTCGCCATATTGGTAGGCAGCTACCCCCTTTTAAGTAACAGCCAACTTTCCAGGACATAGACATGTTTTGCTTTTCTGAAGACTGTCAATTTGACCAACCCGTGGCTTCAAAGCATCTCATTGGTGAAGACTCAGTGCATTGAAGCCAATTAACCTTTACGGGATCGGTATCCCTACACCGGGACGGTTGTTGCTAACGTACGGTAATGTGACTAGAATGACATTGTAAGTAACAGCCAACTTTCCAGGACATAGACATGTCTGGTATGGGCAGAAAGCTTACATTCTTGTTAATGTAACTGCAGTGTCCAATTTACAGTAGCTATTACAGTGAAAAAAATGCCATGTTTGAGGAGAGTGCACAACAACAAAACACTTAATTCTTTTAAATGTTTAAATTTCACCTTTATTTAACCAGGTAAACTAGTTGAGAACAAGTTCTCATTTACAACTGCGACCTGGCCAAGATAAAGCAAAGCAGTGCGACACAAAGAACAACACAGAGTTACACATGGTATAAACAAGCGTACAGTCAATAACACAATAGAAAAAAAGTCTATATACAGTGTGTGTGCAAATGGCGTGAGGAGGTAGGCAATAAATAGGCCATAGTAGAGATTACAATTTAGCAGATTAACACTGGAGTGATAAATGAGCAGATGATGATGTGCAAGTGAAGATACTGGTGTGCATAAGAGCAGAAAGGTAAATAAAAACAATATGGGGATGAGGTAGGTAGATTGGGTGGGCTATTTACAGATGGACTATGTACAGCTGCAGCGATCGGTTAGCTGCTCAGATAGCTGATGTTTAAAGTTAGTGAGGGAAATATAAGTCTCCAGCTTCAGCGATTTTTGCAATTAGATCCAGCCACTGGCAGCAGAGAACTGGAAGGAAAGGCGGCCAAAGGAGGTGTTGGATGACCAATGTGATATACCTGCAGGAGCGCGTGCTACGGGTGGATGTTGTTATCGTGACCAGTGAGCTGAGATAAGGCGGAGCTTTACCTAGTGTAACAGTATAGACTTTAAGTCCGTCCCATCGCCCCGACCTGGGCGCGAACCAGGGTCGCTCTGCACACAAACAACAGTTACCCTCGAAGCATCGTTACCCATCGCTCCACAAAAGCTGTGGCCCTTGCAGAGCAAGGGGAACCATTACTTCAAGGTCTCAGAGCAAGTGACGTCACCGACTGAAACGCCACTGGCACGCACCACCGCTAACTAGCTAGCCATTTCACATCGGCTACACTAGCATAGACTTATAGATGACCTGGAGCCAGTGGGTCTGGCGACGAATATGTAGCGAGGGCCAGACGACAAGAGCATACAGGTCGCAGTGGTGGGTGGTATAGGGGCTTTGGTAACAAAACGGATGGCACTGTGATAGACTGCATCCAGTTTGCTGAGTAGAGTATTTGGAAGCTATTTTGTAGATGACATCACCGAAGTCGAGGATCGGTAGGATAGTCAGTTTTTCTAGGGTAAGTTTGGCAGCGTGAGTGAAGGAGCGTGAGTGAAGGAGGCTTTGTTGTGAAATAGAAAGACGATTCTAGATTTGATTTTGGATTGGAGATGTTTAACATGAGTCTGGAAGGAGAGTTTACAGTCTAGCCAGACACCTAGGTATTTGTAGTTGTCCACATATTCTAAGTCAGAACCGTCCAGAGTAGTGATGCTAGTCAGGCGGGTGCGGGTTGCGAACGGTTGAAAAGCATGCATTTGGTTTTTACTAGCGTTTAAGAGCAGTTGGGGGCCACAGAAGGAGTGTGGAATGGCATTGAAGCTCGTTTGGAGGTTAGTTAACACAGTGTCCAAAGAAGGGCCAGATGTATACAGAATGGTGTCGTCTGCGTAGAGGTAGATCAGGTAATCACCCGCAGCAAGAGCGACATCATTGATATATAATATATATTATCACGGCATCTGGTTTGATACATTCACCTCTGAAGATAAATAGCGTACTTATTTTTAGTAATCTTGAGGGTCCCAGAGATAAAATGTAGCATAGTTTGATAAAAATCTATTTTTATATTCAAATGTAAGAACTGGGTTCTACAGTTTGAACCCCTGCTGTATCTTATCTGATTGTATTAGATTTATTTTACCTTTATTTAACTAGGCAAGTCAGTTAAGAACAAATACTTATTTACAATGACGGCCTAGGAACAGTGGGTTAACTGCGTTGTTCAGGGGCAGAACAACAGATTCTTAGCTTGTCAGCTCAGGGATTCAACGTTCTAACCACTAGGCTACCTGCCTCCCCAATTATACCTGAAAATGTACACTTATTTGTGTAAAACTAAGTGAAATACGACTCAGACTCATCCTCTGGCTTATAAACAGAAGTCCAAACTCTCGTGGTAAGGTGACTTTGGTGAGCTTTAACAGTCAATTTTAGATACTCCCCTCCTTTCGACACACCCACTCCCCCATACTCTGGATCGCCAACAACACATACTTGAAACTCATGAACAAGGAACTCCCGTGAAAGCAGCTGGGCAATTGTCATCTTCAACCTAGCTCGTAGCGTGTGTGCAAAATGAGTTAAATTCGTCATAATCTTTAGTTTGGCTAGATGATTTACTTTAAAGATCTGTATTTAGTATTTGAATATCTGTTCATGCGTTTCACTGAATTTCCAGCATGGGCGATGGCAGTGTCATACCCAAGTTCGGTAGTATGAAGGCTTTGCTTGGGATAGTCGCCGGGGCTGGAGCCTCCTACGGGATTTATAAACTTCTCAGTGTAACTAGCTTCAAGGAAAATAAAAAAAGTGCCTACAGCGAAAGTCATGGCCCCAAGAATAACTCACCCGGTGGTATAGTTCTGCAGCCAGGGAGCTTGTTAGCTAAGGTGTCCGGGTTGGATGTGGTTCGTGGAGGCGAAAGTCAGGCCGTGGATGTTGCATCAAGTAAGCACATTAGCTAGCGAGGTAACGTTGGCTAGCTAGCCAATAAACTAACCAGCCAACTGAGACTGTCATTTTGTCAAGTTTACGTTACCAAGTCTTTAGTTAGCTAAGCTAGCTAGTCGGTTTGTTTAAATCATTAATGATCGTGTAGAATAGATTATAGAACGTCTTATATATACTTAGCTAGGTAACTAGTAAATTCGTGCGGTGCCGTGGTTGAGCATAAATCATTATTCTTAACCTCGATTGGCATGTTTTGTCCGCTAGCTAGCTAACATGCAGCTTACATATGTGTTGAAAAGGTTGCTGCTAGTCAGCTAGGTGACTAGCTAGCATTGTTGACCGCATGATCTTGTTTTGCTGTTGACAAACATGCCAGCGAACTTGCCAGCTAGCTTGAGTAACTAGTGATTCATGGGAAGAGTACTGTATGTCCTGTTGTCTACAAGCATTTGGCCAGTTTAAGACATTGCTTCTCTTCCTCAGGTGACATCATCTCTAGATCACCTGGGAGCCTGGAGCCACAACACCTGAAGATGCTCCTGTCACTTCTTCAGGGCAGCCCCAACCCCTCTGACAGAGCCCAGATCCTCATCACTTTAGGAAATACTGCTGCCTTCACTGTAAACCAGGTGAGACAGGCTTCTCTAAAGCTTGTCTGTTGCCTCAATTCAAACTACTGTGAAAAGGTTTCAAATGATAATTTTCCAATTCACATGTTTGGCTTTCTAGCAGTGTCATTACTCTTTAGTGGCAGATCTGTATTTTCTTGTTATATTCAATTGGTGTAATATTTCTGAAATGTACCATATGTTAAGGGATTCAAATACCCATGTTTAATCATTGAGCCCTGTCTGAGTATTGCACATACAAGCCAATGTAATTTTCTACCCCCTCCCAGGATCTCATCCGTGAGTTTGGGGGCCTTCACGTCATAGCTGGCTTCCTGTCAGATCCTGTGCCAGAAGTCAGAGTGCAGACTCTAAATGCCTTGAATAACCTGAGCATGAACCTTAGGAATCAAGAGCAACTGAAGGTAAAACTCACCAGATTTCTTTGAGTCTTTTGCTTGATTCCAAAGTAAAACATCACCCCTCTAGGCACTTATAGTACATCTGAAAGGATGGATGCATATCAGCAATATGGGTGATTCCTTATGAAACTATAACAAAACAAGACCACCATTTTTGGGGATTTTCACAAAATCTAGGCCTAATCCATAGAAGGGTCCTTTGGAAGAAGGATTGTTTACATATTTTTTACATTTGTATCTTAACACATAATTGAGAAATAATTAATTGAAGATGGAACATTTGTGACATTTTGGCCTTACCCAGGCCTCCTTTAAGAGTCTAATGTTTCATCTGTAGGCATTTCAAAGCAAAAATTGGTGTCATATAAAGATTTACCGCTTGCTATGGAATATGAGTAGTATTTTAATTTCAATAAGTTTTCTTACATAAATTAATGAATATTGAAAAATATAAACAAGAATATTGAAAATAGTCACATTTTGATTTGACTACGGTTTCAATATATTGTTGAACAGTATATACTCTACACGGCCACATCAAAGTTCCACAGTGGTATCTATTCTACTTTTTAGAGTTATGATTGGTCTCCCTGTCAGGCTCTACAGTGTGACCATTTTACTCACATATTCACCTAAATGTCTTGCTGTGTGACCTGGCATTTTTATTTAGGCGCCACACCAGTGAGCCTAGAAAAAATGAAGGATTATAGCTTTAATATCTCAAATAGTTTTAATTGTATACCTACATTTTTCAACCTAGGTGTACACAGGCTCCGAGTAATAAAAAAAAGATCAGCGTAGACCCCTGATTTGCAGGATGTGCAAATCAGGAGGGCTATGATTTCCTACTACGCCAATTTCTCTACGTGAAATGGGACATAACTTTAAAACTATCCCACTCTGGAACTTTGATATACCTGTAGAGTATATTAGGTTCAACAATATATATATTTTTTAAATGGCCAATTCAAAAATGGTATATTTTCAATATTCATGTTTATATGTTTCATATTCATATGAGAAATACTACTCGTATTACAGAGCAAACGGTAAAGTTTCATATGACACTGTTTTGTCATTATGGAGTCTTGAAAGGGGGCCTGGTTAATGCCAAAATGTCACATGTTGGAACTTCAATTCATTCTTTCTCAATTATGCTTTAAGATACAAGTGTCAATGTATATGTAAACAATCCTTCTCCAAAATATCCTTCTATATATTACATTTCATGAAGAAAAAAAATCCTGGTCTGGTTTTGTTCTAGTTTCGTGTGGTAAATAAGGTAAATATTCACTGAGCCGACCAAATGGCTAGCAGTTAACATATTGCAGATTCTAATCAAATCATTTTGGTTCTTCAGGAAGTTAATTCATTTCAAATTGAGTATCTGAAGATAGTTAGAATTAAAGGTCCCGAAAAGTCATTCTGATTCCAGTGTAAAATAGCCTTTTGAGTGTCTAAAACATCACCCATAATATTTGTTTTGGATAGAAAAGCAAAAAAATTGAGATCACTCATGGCTAACTACCAAAAAGTTTTAAAAGACTGGCTGAGTTGGCTGGGCGCTTATATTCATGAGCTTGCCTTGACTGAAAGCTCTTTGAAATGCCGCTGTCAAGCAACTTCAAATAACATTCTATTTGTCACATGCACCGACTAGAACAGGTATTCACCTTACAGTGAAATGCCTACTTACAAGCCCTTAACCAACAATGCTTTAAGAAGTTAAGAGAAAAAGTGTTAAGTAAAAAAATAAAATAAATGGAACGTACTCAAACAGCCGCAGTAAAATAACAATAGCAAGGCTATATGCAGGGGGTACTGGTACAGAGTCAATGTGCGGAGGCACCGGTTAGTTTGAGGTAATTGAGGTAATATGTACATGTAGGTAGAGTTATTAAGGTGACTGTGCATAGATTTTATTTATTTTTTAAACAGAGTAGCACTAGTGTAAAAGGAGAGGTGGGGGGCATTTGATTAGCAGTTCAGGAGTCTTATGGCTTGGATGTATTTATTATGGATCCCCATCCTGGGGTCCAGCAAAATTAAGGCAGTTTATACCATTTTAAAATATTACAATACATTCACAGATTTCCCAACACACTGTGTGCCCGCAGGCTCCTACTTCACCACTACCATATCGTATGTTATCCTGTGTGTGTGTGTCTGTGCCAATGTTTGTTGCTTCAGTCCCCGCTCTGTTCCATAAGGTGTTTCAACTGTTTTTTTAAATTTTTTTTAATCTAATTTTACTGCTTGCGTCAGATACTTGATGTGTAATAGAGTTCCATGTAGTAATGGCTCTATGTAGTACTGTGTGCCTCCCATAGTCTGTTCTGGACTTGGGGACTGTGAAGAGACCTCTGGTGGCATGTCTTAAGGGGTATGCATGGGTGTCTGAGCTGTGTGCCAGTAGTTTAGACGGACAGCTCGGTGCATTCAACATGTCAATACCTCTCATAAATAAAAGTAGTGTTGAAGTCAATCTCTCCTCCACTTTCAGCCAGGAGAGATTGACATGCTATTAATATTAGCTCTCTGTGTACATCCAAGGGCCAGCCGTGCTGCCCTGTTCTGAGCCAATTGCAATTTTCCTACGTCCTTTTTTGGGGCACCAGACTACACGACTGAACAGTAGTCAAGGTGCGAAAAAACTAGGGCCTGGAGGACCTGCCTTGTTGATTGGGTTGTTAAGAAGGTAGAGCATCGCTTTATTATAGACAGACTTCTCCCCATCTTAGCTATTACTGCATCAATATGTTTTGACCATGACAGTTTATAATCTACTTCCTGCTTTAGTTTTTGCTTGTAAACAGGAATTAGGAAGATATAATTATGGCCAGATTTGCCAAATGTAGGGAAAGAGAGAGATTGCATGCGTCTCTTTGTGTGACGTGAAGGTGGTCTATAGCCCCCCCCCGGTTGCACATTTAAGATGCTGGTACAAATGAGGTTAAACGGATTTGAGTTTCCCTGCATTAGAGTCCCCGGCTACTAGGAGCGCTGGCCTCTGGATGAGCGGTTTCCTGTTTGCTTATAGCCGTATACAGCTCATTGAGTGCTGGTAAATGGACAGTTACAAAAAATACAGATAAACTCTTGGTAAATAGTAGAGGTCGACCGATTATGATTTTTCAACGCCGATAACCGATTATTATTTATTTATAATAATGGCAATTACAACAATACTGAATTAACACTTATTTTAACTTAATAGTTTTTTATTGATAAATTATATTAAGCCTCAAATAAATAATGACACATGTTCAATATGGTTTAAATAATGCAAAAACAAAGTGTTGGAGAAGAATGTAAGTGCAATATGTGCCATGTAAGAAAGCTAACGTTTAAGTTCCTTGCTCAGAACATATGAAAGTTGGTGGTTCCTTTTAACATGATACTTCAATATTCCAAGGTAAGATAATTTAGGTTGTAGTTAATATAGTATTTATAGGACTATTTCTCTCTATACCATTTGTATTTCATATACCTTCGACTATTGGATGTTCTTATAGGCCCTTTAGTATTGCCAGTGTAACAGTATAACTTCCGTCCCTCCCCTCGTCCCTACCTGGGCTTGAACCAGGAACACATCGACAACAGCCAGCCTCGAAGCAGCATTACACATCGCTCCACAAAAGCTGCACCCCGCTAACTAGCTAGCCATTTCACATCGGTTACACCAGCCTAATCTCGGGAGTTGATCGGCTTGAAGCCATAAACAGCACAATGAAGAGCTGCTGGCAAAATGCACGAAACTGCTGTTTGAATGAACGCTTACGAGCCTGCTGCTGCCTACCATCACTCAGTCAGACTGCTCTATTGAATCATACTTGGTTATAACATGATATCACACAGAAATACGAGCCTTAGGTCATTAATATGGTGGAATCCGGAAACTATCATTTCGAAAACAGAACGTTTATTATACGGAACCGTTCTGTATTTTATCTAACTGGTGGCATCCCTAAGTCTAAATATTCCTGTTACATTGTACAATCTTCAATGTTATGTCATAATTACGTAAAATTCTGGCAAATTAGTTACAATGAGCCAGGCTGCCCAAACTGTTGCATATACCCTGACTCTGCATGCAATGAACGCAAGAGAAGTGACACAATTTCACCTGGTTAGTAATTGCCTGCTAACCTGGATTTCTTTTAGCTAAATATGCAGGTTTAAAAATATATACTTCTGTGTATTGATTTTAAGAAAGGCATTGGTGTTTATGGTTAGGTACAGTCGCGCAACGATTGTGCTTTTTTCGCAAATGCGCTTTTGTTAAATCATCCTCCTGCGTTGCATCGATTATATGCAACTCCGGACACGCTAGATAAACTAGTAATATCATCAACCATGTGTAGTTAACTAGTGATTATGATTGATTGATGGTTTTTTATAAGATAAATGTAATGCTAGCTAGCAACTTACCTTGGCTTCTACTGCATTCGTGGAACAGGCAGGCTCCTCGTGGAGTGCAATGAGAGGCAGGTGGTTAGAGCGTTGGACTAGTTAACTGTAAGGTCGCAAGATTGAATCCCGGAGCTGACAAGGTAAAAATGTGTTGTTCTGCCACCTGAACAAGGCAGTTAACCCACCGTTCCTAGGCCGTCAATGAAAATAAGAATGTGTTCTTAACTGACTTGCCTAGTTAAATAAAGTCTGTGTCCAAAGATTCCGATTTCCGATTGTTATGGAAACTTGAAATCGGCCATTCCGATGAATCGGTCAAACTAGTGTGGTCTACAGCTTATGATGAGATACTCTGCCTCAGGCGAGCAAAACCTTGAGACTTCCTTAGATTTCGTGCACCAGCGGTTGTTTACAAATATACGTAGAACGCCACCCCTTGTCTTACCAGAGGCCATTGTTCTATCCTGCCGAAGAAGCTTACAACCCGCCAGCTGTATGTTATTCATGTCGTCGTTCAGCCGCGACTCGGGGAAAAATAAGATATTACAGTTAATGTCCCATTATTAGGATATACTTGATCGTAGTTAGTCTATTTTTATTATAGATTGATTGTACATTGGCTAATAGGACCGATGGTAAAGGTAGATTACCCTCACGGAGACAGATCCTTACAAGGCACCCAGACCTTTGTCCACATTACCTCTGTCTCTTTCTCCTGTAAATGACGGGGATTAGGGCTTTGTCGGGCGTCTGAAGTAAATCCTTCCCCTCCGTCTCGTTGAAGAATTATTATTCCTCCAGTACGGAGTGAGTAATAGCTGTCCTGTTATCTAGAAGCTCTTTTTGGTCATAAGACACGGTGGCAGAAACATTATGTACAAAATAACTTAGGTTGATGTCACCCTATGCCGCCTCTGGAATCAAAGTGTTTGACATGGGGGAGGGGACCAGTAACTTTATGATCACACTTTATCAATGTAGAAGCAACAGTCATTTTTCCTACTTTGGTCAGCATTCTCATGAAAAATGTGATTTTGACTGTTTGTGGCCTTTTAAGACCTTCCATCCTTAAGTGTTTGTATACTCAATACTCCATTCAATACCTAACCTTCTCTTCAAAGAGGAGAGGGTTTTTAACTATATCAATTTCCTCAGTTGAACAATCAACGTTTCTGTCCTCTGTCTGTCAGGTGTACGTGGCCCAGGTGCTGGAACTAATCGAGATGTCTCCGGTGAACTCTGACCTCCAGATGGCAGCCCTCCGGCTGCTGACCAACCTGTCTGTCACAGATGACCACCACCAGCTACTCAGGGGGTCCATCACCCTCCTCCTTTCTCTGCTCGTTGTTAGCAATCAAGTGTTACAGGTACAGTAGGAGCCATTTATGGACTGTTGTATAGCTTGTGTATATTGGAACTCAACCCAAATGTAATTCAGTGTAAATCCCAGTTATGATTGAATAATGTATTCCTACTTTTTCTTTACAGATCCAAGTTTTAAAAGTGCTTGTGAATTTATCCTCCAATCCTGATATGATGGATGACATAGTGCAAGCTCAGGTAAGACCGACATACAAATACATTTACAGACAAAACAGACACACATGGTCATCAACTCTGATAGGACCTCGTATTACAATGATTGTTAATTTAGCCTACATTTAAGCTTGAATGATCTAGTCACAAACCAGATCTGTTCTCTTTGAACTGTTGGCTCAGTTCAGCACCTGGGTCTTTGGGTGTGTACATATCATACCTAGTCTCATGAGCCAGACTCTGTCTTCCTTAATATTCCCCTGATGCGCCAGCCTCCATGGTCCTGCTGTGTCATTATTGTTTAGAGCTCTAAACTTGACATGAGCTGTATTGCTGCTCTCTGCGTTCTTCCCAGGCTCCAGCCGCTGTGGTGCTGCTGTTTGACGTGCGGACCAGCTCGGCGGTTCTCTTGCGGCTGCTGATGTTTGCAGGGAACTTGAAGGCCTGGAGGCCTTCTGCCCAGGTGGCGGAGGCCCTGAGGAGGAGACAGGATGGCCTGTACCGGGTACTGCTGGATGAGTCCTCCCAGCTCCAAAGCAAACTGATCCAGCTGCTCTCTCACCCCGACGGCGAGGTCCGAGCCCAGGTGGCCCGTGTCCTCTTGTAGACCCCCATACCGAACCTCAAATCCCGACACAACCTCTCTTACCTACATTATTAATTTAACCTCCAACTCCAACTTGATTTTTCTCAACCTTGACTCCTTTAACCTCCAGCTCCTCCAATCTTCCTTATCCCCAGTCCTCCTTAATCATGCCACCAAACATACATCCTACTTTCAAACCTCCACCCTCTTACCTTCACAACCAGACTTAATCAATCTGCCCAGGCCTGCCCGTGCCTTCAAACACCACCCTGCCCTTCACCCCTTCTGCCAATTTCCACCCAATCTGTGTCCTACTTCTCCACTCCAAACCTCAACCAAACCATCATAAACCTTCACTTCAGTAAAGTCCCCTACAGCCATTGGAAATCTATCCAATTATCTACCGATCAGTGATCATAAAGGAAGGAAGGAGGTGAGGTGGAGAGGAAGCCATTTAATAGTATTGAGACTCGGGCCACCTCTCCCTCCCCTCCCACTCCTCCTTCACTTAGGCTGTAATTTTAGGCTGTATTTAAAGAGGCAGTGCTCCACTTCCACTGTGTCTTTCTCTCTCCTGAGAACATGTTGTCCACTTTCTCCTGTTCTAGGCGAAGCCCCTTAACTGAAACCCACTGCCAAAACCTTTCAAGCAAGGAGAATGTGTCAGTAATATGCCCTCCAACACCTCACCCTACTAACTGCCCCTGCGTGGTGTGCTGTGCATATGTAATGGAGTTGGTTTGGTGAACCACACTTGCATGATGCGTAAACTTGCCTGAGAGCTGAAGACTTGCAATTGCTCCCTGACCTAATACCTAGGCTTTAACAGAGTTGGCTAACACGTCTTGTGGTGGAGACAATCTGGAGAGGCTGGCCAATCGTTACTGTACTTTGAAGTTACTTGATGCACACAATTTGAATGCCTTGTTGACACCAGTACAGGGATACACAGCTCCAGTCTTCAACTGTCAAGTCTTGCCCTCTTAAACTATCAATCAGTAAGTGATTTACACCTGGGAATCAAAGGTCAAGTTAGGTATATCTGAAATGTGTGCACTAGCAGCTTAACGCTTTCAAGCGGAAGGAGTACTCCCTGCAGACAGCTTAAATAAATTATAGGCTGAAACATTCCGTGACTTGAATTGTTTGTTTAAAGCACTGAGATAAGAAAGACGACAACCAGCTCGTCTCAGGCTTCCTATAAAATCATACAGCTGTTGAATGAGACTGAGCCAGGTCAGACCTGAGAGGACTGGAGTTATGGACCCCTGGTGCTGGTGTGTCACACACCGTAGACCGTTTACAGAGGAGCGAGGGAGACTACTGTCACTGATCTCTTGTTTGTATGACTCAATAAATGTCAATGGGGTTTTCCCTGATCCAACAACATTCACATCATCCAAATGGGATTTTTTTAGCATTGATCTCATAAGACATGAGCTGAGGCTGATTTGAAGTATAGGCTGCACTGTACTAGGTTTCTCCAACTCCCAGCACCTACTTCAGGTAACCGTGGCCAGATTGAAGACCATGACTGGTTCAGTGTTTCCCCCCCTCCCCCCTGTATAGTTGTTCCCTGTCTCAACAATTTAGGTGGCTTTGGGCGCCCCACCTGGAAAGTCATCTAGGGGGAAGACTGGATAAATATATATATTTTTTTTAGATAGGTGTGTCAGTGCTAGAATTTCTCTGGGACTGGAGTTAGACCTCTGGTCTGTACAAATGCCGCAAAATTCTGATGTCGAGAGACTCCGTGTCAAACCCAAAACTATCTCTTCTCCCTGGCTTTTGTGTTTTAGAGCAGAGATGGGAAGATGGTACTGATTAAAAATACACATCCAACGGTAGCATCCCCTTGTAAAGCTTATCTGCTACAGTTATTCAGGAAATATTTATTTTGGATTATTCAATTGTTTCTTGTTTCAACCCAGTTTTGGCCTTAATGTATAGATTTGTTTTGTTTGTTTTACATTTGTGAGTAAATATGTTTTATTTTAAAGGTGACTGCCTCCATCTCTATCTCTCCATGCCTCATTGTTTGAGCTTGTTATAAATGAAAAGTTGATGTTCCTTTATTTCCAGTAAAATACGATGTGCAATCTATGCCCTCTAGTGTTGAAGCTGGTAAGTGGTTCAAAGCCAGCAGTCTGGGTTTCTCTGACCAAGAGGGGGGGGGAGGTTTGTGAATGCTCCCCCCCGCATAGCAAAAGATTATTCATGTTTTCATTCTAATACAACTCTTTCCACAAACCAAAAGCAGTGAGATCACACATATTGATTGTATTGTCAAAGTCAGACCATGTAGGAGCATAACAGTTGATTTAAGCAGAAAGACATTTGTCAATCACAGTGAAGGCTCCTCAGAGGAGGAAGGAGGGGACCATCCTTCTCATTGAATTTCTTACAAATAGTGAAACATTAAATTGATCCTTTTTAGATAAAATGATACTAAATATATTCATGTCACCAAATAACTGCTTAAAACACTAATTGTCAATGAGGGTCTACAGTAGCCTCAACAGCACTCTGTATGGTAGCACCATTGTGTAAACGGAAGACAGTTAGTTTACGTCCTCTGGTCACATTGACTTCAATACAAAATCTAGTAGGCTCAATTATGACAACTTCCAGAGGACACCCTCCAACCTATCAGAGCTCTTGCAGCATGAACTTGTTGGATGCATTTGCAGTTTGTTCTGTCTGTTTCCGAGTAAGGATATCTTCCCCTGACTCGACAACTTGGGTAATGGGATGGCTGGTTGAGTGGTGCAGTGGTCTAAGGCACTGCATCTCAGTGCTAGAGGCGTCACCACAGACACCCTGGTTCGAATCCAGGCTGTATCACAACCGGACATCATTTGGAGTCCCATAGGGCGATGCACAAATGGCCCAGCGTTGTCCGGGTTTGGCCGGTGTAGGCCGTCACTGTAGATAAATATTTGTTCTTAACTGACTTGCCTAGTTAAAGGTTAAATTAAATCAACTCCTGAGGCACTCACATGGCCTTTAACGATATAAGGATGGCGAAGGATATGGCCAGTTTGTGATACTTTGCTGGACTGATGGATTTGGGCAGTTTGTTCATTATGGACATCAAAACTGCTGGAGTGAACTCTATTAGCTCCAAAAGAGGAGTCAACATAATTCATGTAATTTCCAAAGCCACAGGGTTTGTAAGGCACTTATTTTGCCCCTTGTTTAACAGGGACTTTGACATGTCTCTCTGAGACAATGTTTGGGACTGTTTTCCCTTTAGATGGGATGGTGGGTGGGCTGATTCTCTGAGTGCTCACATAGCTTCCACTGCTCTGAGGAACACCTCCAGTCTGAGTAGAGTCATAGCCACTGGATACAGGGTGCTGGACACTGGTTCAGCTGGTCACATATTTGGGCTTCTTGCTGATGGGGACTTTCAACTATTGCTTAGAGAAGGGAAGTCTTCTTTGACCCAAGGCCTGGTTACTAGTGGGCTTGGGAAATAAGATGGATTGACGAGAGAAGCCTCTAGGCCAGAAGAGCTGGATGCGGCAGGTCGGTACGCTGGAGACATATCCAGATTGTGTTTGTGGACATTGGGGATTGTGTCATTATTGCATCAAAACTGCTAGAAGAACCTTAATAGTTTCCAAAGCGACCTGAATGCATGAAGCTGGACACCGGGTCTGGAGGCCATGTCTTTGGGCTTCTGTATCGGACTGACTGGGACTTTGTGCTGCTGCTCAGAAACTGAATGCCAGAGGGCTGGTAGTTTGCGTGCTTGGGAAATAAGATGTATTGGCTATGGGGGCTGAACTTTGGGAAACTCACTTAGCCACCAGTTCTGTAAGGACCACATTGTACAGAGGAAGAGCTAGAGGGGGAAGGTATTTGTACATTCGCTTTCCTTGACCGCTGGACATTAGGAACTCTCCCCCGATTGCTCAGTTTGGCCGGGCGGCCAGCTCTAGGAAGAGTCTTGGTGGTTCCAAACATCTTCCATTTAAGAATGATGGAGGCCACTGTGTTCTTGGGGCCCTTCAATGCTGAGAAGTTTTTTGGTACCGTTCCCCAGATCTGTGCCTCGACACAATCCTGTCTCGGAGCTCTACGGACAATTCCTTCCACCTCATGGCTTGGTTTTTGCTCTGACATGCAATGTCAACTGTGGGACTTTATATAGACAGGTGTGTGTGTGCCTTTCCAAATCATGTCCAATCAATTGAACAGTGGTGGGGAATGTACCCAATTGTCATACTTGAGTAAAAGTAAAGATACCTTAACAGATAATGACTCAAGTGAAAGTCACCCAGTAAAATACTATTTGAGTAAAATTATTTGGGTTTAAATATACTTAAGTATCAAAAGTAAAAGTATAAATAATTTCAAATTCCTTACATTAAGCAAACCAGATGGCACTATTTTATTGTGTATATATACAGTTGAAGTCAGAAGTTTACATACATTTAAACTCTGTTTTTCACAATTCCTGACATTTAATCCTAGTAAAAATTCCCTGTCTTAGGTCAGTTAGTATCGCCACTTTATTTTAAGAATGTGAAATGTCAGAATAATAGTAGAGAGAATGGTTTATTTCATCTTTTATTTCTTTCATCACATTCCCGGTGGGTCAGAAGTTTACATACACTCAATCAGTACTTGGTAGCATTGCCTTTAAATTGTTTAACTTGGGTCAAACGTTTCAGGTAGCCTTCCACAAGCTTCCCACAATAAGTTGGGTGAATTTTGGTCCATTCCTCCTGATAGAACTGTTGCAACTGAGTCAGGTTTGTAGGCCTCCTTGCTCACACATGCTTTTTCAATTCGGCCCACAAATTTTCTATAGGTATGAGGTCAGGGCTTTGTGATGGCCACTCCAATACCTTGACTTTGTTGTCCTTAAGCCATTTTGCCACAACTTTGGAAGTTTGCTTGTGGTCATTGTCCATTTGGAAGACCCATTTGCAACCAAGCTTTAAATTCCTGACTGATGTCTTGAAATGTTGCTTCAATATATCTACATAATTGTCCTGCCTCATGATGCCATCTATTTTGTGAAGTGCACCAGTCCCTCCTGCAGCAAAGCACCCGCACAACATGATGCTGCCACCCCCGTGCTTCACGATTGGGATGGTGTTCTTTGGCTTGCAAGCCCCCCCCCCTTTTTTCCTCCAAACATAACGATAGTCATTATGGCCAAACAGTTATATTTTTGTTTCAGACCAGAGAACATTTCTCCAATAAGTACGATCTTTGTTCCCATGTGCAGTTGCAAACCGTAGTCTGACTTTTTTAATGGAGATTTTGGAGCAGTGGCTTCATCCTTGCTGAGCGGCCTATCAGGTTATGTCAATATTGGACTCGTTTTATGGTGGATATAGATACTTTTGTACCTGTTTCTTCCAGCATCGTCACAAGGTCCTTTGCTGCTGTTCTGGGATTGATTTGCACTTTTCGCACCAAAGTACATTCATCTCTAAGAGACAGAACGCATCTCCTTCCTGAGCGGTATGACGGCTGCGTGGTCCCATGGTGTTTATACTTGTGTACTATTGTTTGTTCAGATGAACGTGCTACTTTCAGGCGTTTGGAAATTGCTCCCAAGAATTAACCAGACTTGTGGAGGTCTACAATATTTTTTCTGAGGTCTTGGCTGATTTCTTTTGATTTTCCCATGTAGTCAAGCAAAGGGGCACTGAGTTTGAAGGTAGGCCTTGAAATACATCCACAGGTACACCTCCAATTAACTCAAATTATGTCAATTAGCCAATCAGAAGCTTCTAAAGCCATGACATAATTTTCTGGAATTTTCCAAGCTGTTTAAAGGCACAGTCAACTTAGTGTATTTAAACATCTGACCCACTGGAATTGTGATACAGTGAATTATAAGTGAAATTATCTGTCTATAAACAATTGTTGGAACAATTACTTGGGCAGTGCACAAAGTAGATGTCCTAACCGACTTGCCAAAACGATAGTTTGTTAACAAGAAATTTGTCGAGTGGTTGAAAAATGAGTTATAATGACTCCAACCTAAGTGTATGTAAACTTCCGACTTCAACTGTATATACGAATAGCCAAGGGCACACAGCCAAGGGTACACTATTTAGTGAGTCCGCCAGAATAGAGGTAGTAGGGATGACGAGGGACGTTCTCTTAAGTAAGTGTGTGAATTGGACCATTTTCCTGTTCTGCTAAACATTCAAAATGTAACGAGTACTTTTGGGTGTCAGGGAAAATGCATGGAGTAAAAAAGTACATTGTTTTCTTCAGGAATGAAGTGAAGTAAAAGTTGTCAAAAATATAAATAGTAAAGTACAGAACCCCAAAAAACTACTTAAGCAGTACTTTAAAGTAATTTTACTTAAGTACTTTACACCAGTGCAATTGAATTTACTACAGTTGGACTTCAAGTGGTAGAAAAACCTCAAGGATGATCAATGGAAACAGGATGCACCTGAGCTCAATTTCGTGTCTCATAGCAAAGGGTCTGAATACTTATGTGTAAATAAGGTATTTCTGTTTATTTAGAATACATTTGCGAAAAAAGAAAAAAAAAACGTTTCTCTTTGTCATTATGGGGTAGTGTGTGTAGATTGAGGGAATAAAAAATAAAAAAACATTTTAGAATTAGGCTGTGATGTAACAAAATATGGAAAAAGTTCAGGGGTCTGAATATTTTCCGAATGCACTGTAACTGCGGCTTGGAACGCTGCTCGTCCAATCAGCATCCAGGACCCAAACAAGTTGTATAATAGACCAATACAAATTAGAGTTCCAAACCTCTCTGCCAATAACAGCTAGTTTTCTGTTATTTCCTTCCCTACTCAGACCACTTCCAGACAGTCCTAGCAAAGTTCTTACTTGAGAAACACTCTTTGCTACTAAGATATTTGTGTTTTTAATTCAAATGATTTAAAAAAAAAAATACCATCACAGTAAGGTATTTAATTGTTACAGAGAAATGATTTGATGTAAAGATAATAACAGCTGCATTGGACCTTTTAACCCTCATACTACCAACATATTTTACATGTATTACTAATGGGTCATTTTGACACCAATAAAAAACCATTGGAAAAAGCAACAGTCATAGCAAACTATCAACCTAATTCTTATCAAAACATCATTAGATATGTAAATAATGTTATCTGAAATTTAAAAAAATACAAACCCAAAAAGACTACTTTAACAAAATGACAGTTAATTTGCATATTCTGGCAAACGAAAATATATATTTTTCCCTTAATGTGCATCTTTTTTTCAAAGTGCAATCCACATTTAGCTCTAAAGTTGATTTTAACATAATTTGATTGTAGTATCATTTAGTTTTCATAATTTTGAAGTAAATATAAATGTTGTCATATTTATGTGGTAAAAGTGCCACTTATTAAAGGGGTGGAACATCAAATGGGAAATATACTTTTATTGACAAAAAGTGATTTAATCCATTTATCCTTAGAGACAATGACCAAAAATATGGCTTGGTTTTCTTTATTTACTTACCCCACAGCCAGCATTAGCACCGCTGCTAGTGAAACAATGGGAGTAGTAGGGCCCATGGTTCTAAAAGCAAGCTCAAATCCTCAATGTCACTTCAAACCAAATGTCATGGTAACCCAAATACCATATCAAGTTGCACATATAGAATATTTGAGGATATTATAGGAATTCTGGTATTTGTATATTTCCTGTAGAGTAACTGTTCAAGATCCCCACCCCCTCATTGGTTGTAACACACCTCCATTAAACCTTGTTATGAACAAGCACCACCACCTGAAGGAGGGGGATAGTAAATACACCACCCTGCAGCTAATCACGCTCTTGCCTCGGGGGGAGGAGGATAGTATGAATAACTGCATGAGGGCAGCTACTGAGGCTATACCTAAGAGTTCAGGGAGGAGGAGGAAAGCTGTCCCATGGTGGATGGAGGAGTGCGGGGCAATGGTGAGGAGTAGGAACAGGGAATTTAGAGTACTGATTCAGTATAAGCAGGCCCAGGCCATGGTGAGGAGTACTGTCCATCAGGCAAAGTGGTCATGTTTCTGTCGGTCCTGTTACCATTGGAAGGGTGACACCTGTGGGGAAAAGTGTGGAATATCATTTAAGAGGATGAATGGCATTAGAAGAGAGTGGGATTATCCAGTGTTGACGACTGGGGATGGTATGGCAGTAACAGATGAGAAGGCAGAGATGATGGCCAAAGCGTCTGTCCAAGTGCATAGCTCGGCAAATTTGTCAGAGGGGGCAGAGAGAACAAGATGAGCACCCTGGAGCGCTGGACAGGAGGGAGGATTAAATGATGCATTGTCATACAGGGGCAAGGGCTACAAATATGTAGTGGGTTGTTTCAGACCTCCCCAGTGTCTGCACTACAGGTGGACATGGGGGGATATGCAATTGGAGATTAGGAGACAGCAGCTGGCAATTCATTATTGGGTCAACCTACAGGGACATTGGGTGTCTCATCCTGTGAAAGGGATTTTACAGGCATGCTGGGAACATGAGTGAGGACAGAACACGCGCTTTGGGTGTATGGGTAATAACCAGGCGAGAGAGATGGGACTGTATGGAAGGGAGGTTAGTCCAACGGCAGCTATTCCTGTAAACCCACCATGGCTCCTCCTTCCTCCAGTAGTTGATCTAGAAGTGTTGGAGAGACTACAGAAAGACAGGGAGGGTGATGATTCATCTGATTGGTTTAATAGACATCTGGATACTGTATATCAGATGGTTCAAAAGATCCAAGGACAGGATGTACTGGGTCAGCACAGTAATGTGGGGTGACAGTCAGGAAACGTATTACAGATCATCTGGCTGTATATACGGCGGAGCTGATGGTCATACTGTTGGCCTTGCAGTGGGTGGAGGAAGTCAAGACAGACAGAGTAGTTATTTGTCTCTGATTCATGTACAGTGTTGATGAGTCTGCAGTCCTTTAGCTCACCTAGCAGACAAGACCTACTTTATGATGGTCTACAAACCTATGGCGGGATTAGACACATAGGTATACAGAAGATTTACTTGGGTCCCAGCCCCCATGTGGGGGTGAAGGGGAACGAGGCAGTTGATGTACTTGCTAAACAAGCACTTAGTACTGGGGATGTTGATTTTGTTTCAATGACCAAGGCAGACGCAAAAAGCCTGATATGGAGAGTAATTGTGCAGAGATGGCAGCAGTGGAATAGAGATACTAAGGGCAGGCATTTATTTGAAGTACAGAGGAATGTTGGGGAGGACGACAGGAAGGGACAAGAGGGGAGGCTATTTTTTACAAGATTAAGGGTGGGACATAGTCGGTTGAATAAGACTTTACATGTGATGGGAAAGCATCCAGCAGGAAGGTGGGATTATTGCCAAGAAATGGAGACAGTGGAGCATGTATTGATACAGTGTGGGCAGTATGAGAGAGAAAGAGAGGCTGAGATCTAGTATGAGGGAGGATGTTGAGTGGAACGTCGTTAGATACAGTCTCAAATATTTAATATTTTTTAAGAGAAACAGGGCTGGCAAGTAGGATTTAATTTCTCCCTGTCTCTGGCCCACACTCCAGTACAGTAGGTGGCGGTAATGCACAGTTGGATGCCAACTGCCGATAAACCCCACCGAATAAGTAATCACTATCTTTCATTCAGACGGAACCTCAGAGCTGTTACTGACATTACACACAGGAGGTTGGTGGCATCTTAATTGGGAAGGACGGGCTTGTGGTTATGGCTGGTGCGCAATTGGAGGATGGTATCAAATACATCAAACACATTGTTTGATGCTATTCCATTCACTCTCCGTTCCAGCCATTATTATGAGCCGTCTTCCCCTCCGCAGCATCCACTTCATTACCGTCATCTGTTCCACTGTCTGAAGCCTACAAAGATCAAATGTATTCAATATGGTATACCCTTTCCCTCTTGTTCTTACAGACACTCCATTCCGGCAAATCCCATCCACCCACCTACAGACATTTTTGTCAAAATGTCGAAAACTTAATTCCACTGAGATTATGGGCTACTGTGTGTGTAGGCCAGTGACCAAAACATGTTATCTATTTTAAATTCTGGCTAACACAACAAAATGTGGAAAATATCAAGTGGTGTGAATACTTCTAAAGGCACTGTAAAAATGTATTGACAAATACAATGTTTTGGTCATAACGATCTCTGATAAGCCTTTGACCAGGGTTGAAGGTCTTTGTGACCTTAACATTGAATTTGTGCAGGACTACACTCAACAATTTTAAGAATATAAATAAAATAATAGACACGTGTCTATATAATATATACTTCTAATATAGCTATCAATATACAGTGGAGGCCAAATATATTGACAGCCTTGCTCTTTTCTTAAATAATTCCATATTTCTTCTAGAATAAGTGAAAAATAAATTTTTATTAGATTGTCAACATTGCAGAACCACTAGAAAATGCTTCTTGTATCCATCAATGAGCTTGCTGCACCTTTCTACTGGCAATTTACCCCACTCTTCAGCTGCAAACTGCTCCAATTCTTCAATGTTTGAGTGGTGCCTTCTACCAACTGCTGTTTTCAGATCTCGCCATAGGTTTTTGTTGGCATTCAGATCTGGACTCATTGCTGGCTCCTCCAGGAACGTCCAGTGTTTTATTCATGAACCATTCCTGGTTGCTTTTTGATGTGTGTTTGGGTTATTGTTCTGCTGGAAGACCCACAACCTTTAACAAACACCTAGTTTTGGTCACTGGGTTGAACATTGCACTCTAAACTTCTTGATAATCTGCTGATTTCATGATGTCTTGCACACGTTCAAAGCCCCCCCCCCTTTACCAGAGGCAGCAAACCAACCCCACAGCATTATCGAACCTCCGCCATATTTCATTGTAGGGAGGGTGTTATTTTCTTTTCATTATTAATTTGGTCATTGGTAAACAGAGCTGATCTGTATCGCCAAATAGTTGTAATTTTGTTTAATTGGTCCACAACATTTTCCCAGGATTTATGCTTGTTTAGTTGGGGTTTTGAAAAGTTCAATTGGGCTTTCCTGTGTCTCTTTCAGCAGTGTGGTCTTCCTATGTTACCAACAACCAAATGAAGCATTCATAGAAAATAACACCCTTCCTACAATAAAGCATGGGGAAGGTTGGATAATGCTGTGGGTTTGCTTTGCTGCCTTTGGTACTGGGGGCCTTGAAAGTATGCAAGATTGATAATCCAATAACAATCTTGATAATCCAATAACAATCTTGATAATCCAATAACAGCGCGTGGAAAGTTTTTTTCAGTGTTAAGTTAGTTTAGAAGAAAAAGGGAATATTTAAGACAATATATTTAGCCTCCACCGTATAGCATATAATCTCACATTTCATTTGGCATTTAACAACCATGTCAATCTTAAATGCTCATAAGGGCTCCACAAGGTCACTCCATCCCTTCCTGTTTTGGGCTAAATTAAACATCTCTTTCCAGGTGATCCCTATTCTGGTCTTGATGGTATGTGAGGGCAGGTACTGTAGTCATAATTGCTAGTCATAATTCATTTTTACTGCCACACCTGTTTTCACAGTAACTATTGCTGGATATTTACAGTGATGATAAACCACAAAACATGGAACAATATTTCACAGGCAAAATATTTATTTTGATTATTTCTTGCGGACTCCAACTAAAATAACGTAATTAGGAGACTCCTTCCTCCACCATGATATTTAGCAGGTGGTTCCACACTGATACCATGCATGTTTATGAGTGCAATTAAGATCTCCATTCAGCTACTGGCCTTTTCCCATATTTTTGTAACAAATGTGTTGGATACCCCAAATTGTTTACATAGTCAACTTACACACAGCTCTGACACACACACACTTACCCCACCAGACATTCCACCAGGGGTCTTTTCACAGTTCCCAAATCCATAACAAATTCAAGAATATAGAGCCATTATTGCATGGAACTCCATTCCATCTCCTATTGCTCAAATGAACAGCGAACCCGATTTAAAAAATAGATAAACACCTCATGGCACCACGCCTCTCCCCTATTTGGTCAATATAGTTTGTGTGTATGTATTGTTATGTAGGCTTTATTAATGTAATTCTGTCCTTGAGTTGTTCTTGTCTAATAATGTTCTGTATTATGTCATGTTTTGTGTGGATCCCAGGAAGTGTAGCTGATGCTTTTGCAACAGCTAATGGGGATCCTAATAAAATACCAAATGCCTTTCCCTGATGTAAATATCTGATGCTCATCTGGCCCAAGACAGGATCAATTATACAGTGCCTTCAGAAAGTATTCACACCTAAATATGTTCAGGAGTAAAAATGTGCTTAACAAGTCACATAAGTTGCATGGACTCACTCTTTGTGCAATAATAGTGGTTGACATGATTTGTGAATGACTACCTCATCTCTGTACCCCACACATACTATTATTTGTAAGATCCCTTAGTCGAGCAGGGAATTTCAAACAGAGATTCTGTTTGCAACAAGGCACTAAACTAATGCAGCTTAAAATGAGTCATGTTATGAGTATACTTGTAAACGTTAAAGACTGGAGAGTTTTTCCAGGAAGAAAAATAAACGCAATGGAGCTAAGCACATGCAAAATCCTAGCGTAAAACCTGGTTCAGTCTTGCTGTCCACCAGACACTGGGAGATGAACTCACCTTTCAGCAGAACAATAATTTACAACACAAGGCCAAATCTACACTGGAGTTGCTTACCAAGAAGACAGTGAATGTTCCTGAGTGGCTGAGTTACAGTTTTGACTTACATCTGCTTTAATATCTATGGCAAAACCTGAAAATGGTTGTCAAGCAATGATCAACAACCAATTTGATCGAGCCTAAAAGTTGTTTTAAAGAATAATGGGCAGATGTTGCACAATCCAGATGTGGAAAGCTCTAAGAGACTTAACTAGAAAGACTCACAGCTGTAATCGCTATCAAAGGTGAGTCTGAAATGTATTGACTCAGGGTTGACTTATGTATTTTTCATGAATTTTGTTCAAATTTGATAATTTCTTAATCCATTGTAATCCCAGTTTGTAACACAACCAAATGTGGAATAAGTTTAGGGGGTGTGAATACTTTCAGAATGCACTGTAAATGGATCAGAATCCAAATTCCATGTAGTGTACATATCAAATATAGGTGGTTATTGTTGTGCATCTCACTTGTCTTCACAGTGCCAGACAGAAACCACACCATGACTAAACGGATGGGTACAAGGCCTCTCACTGGCTGTCAAATGCAAGCATATTCTGTTTTTGAGACTTCCTCTGGTGAAAGGGTTTGAGAAGTTTGCGGACACTGAGAGCACGCACGCACGCACACACTTACACACAAACGCTTTCTCTCTATGATCATGCGATGCTCCTTTTCAGTTCAGTATTCACAGATGAGTGGAGATTGCTGCACGTCTTCCTTTGTAAATGTGTAAAGCATGCACACGAAAGCCCGACGAGCGACCAAGAGATAGGTAGGCATATGCCCACTCAAACTGTATTACGAGGAATGGGCAATGAATAGGAAAACCTTCCCAGTAAAGGTCTACATGCCTAGCCTACAACACAGCCCATATAGTGCAGTAATCACTACGCTTCCCATAATTCCATGTTGCCTAATCCGTGAGCGCAGAACCCTCTGCCGTCATACGACAAGGTTGAGCAAGAAGCGCGTGATGGAACCCATTACTATAACTGACTGAGATACTGATTTGTCTCTCTCCAGCCCACACATGTCAACAGACACAGAGAGTCGACGGCGGAGATCAACCATCGACAGTCAAGGTGAGGCCGAGCTAAATAGCCTATTGCTGATGTAGCTAACGTTAGTGTTGTGCGATGCTAAACTTTTTTTAGGCTATGTATACTAACACACCAGCCATATACTTCGTATCGTCGATGTGCTTTAAAAAAAATCTGTCATATAATAAATAATCCTACCGCGAAATAATACCTACATGTTAATACATGCACATTAGGCTACAGTGTAATTTCAAGAAATTGAACAAAGGGAAAAGACAGGTGCATTGCCTATCCTTTTTTGATAATGACTGTGTTACTACTGAATGAATACATGAATACATTATTCGTGGTCACTTAAATCAATCAAAATCTGAGAATAAACCTGTGACGTATGATCACACGGAATAGACTACAGGTTAGGCCAAAAACGGCAGATGGCGATATTGATCTGGTTTCATTTTACCATCAAAAGCCGTTGAATGCAGCCGGCAATACACTGGTATCCCCCTTGGACCGGTTCCTACCTACAACGTTCTCCATTATGGCTGCAAATGCGTTGATTTCCTCATGAACTAGATTTAATGGAGAGAAGGTGTTTTTGTTGTTGTTGAAAATGCATACTTTCTTTACGAAACACAATTTCCAACCCCATTCTAATGATACTTCCTGATGTCACGTCCTTCGTTCAACTAGCGGTAAACAACAGATGGCTGCAAACAGATGGCAGCAAACAGATGGCAGCATGGGATATGCAGTGTTTGCAGGCATTAGACACTTTAGCATGGTGGTGGAACATCGTGTTTCATAAAGAAAGTATGCATATTTTTTCCCGTTATTTCACCAGCCTTCTTGCCATTAAATATAGTTAAGGTGGAAATCGATGCCTTCCTTTGCAGACCGAATGTAGGAAGAACCGGTCCACTGGGATACGGGTTTATCGCTTGCTGCAAACAATGCAGACTGTAAAATGGAAATGACTCAATATCACCATCTGCCGGCCTTTGGGCTAGCAACAGGTGTGGTGATACAGATGGTTTGTAGGGACTGATGGTTTGTTTACATAGCTGGTTAGAACTAACATAGCAGGTTAGGGGAGTTAACGTAGCAAATTAGTAGAACTAACAACGCAGCAAGTTAGGAGAATTAACATGGCAAGTTAGGAGAATTAGGTTAAGGTTAGGAAAAGGGTTAGATTTAAAATGCTAGTTGTCACCAACTGTTGTCCCTGATAGGACAACTAGATAGAGCTGTAGGCCTACTCCATATAACGACAACCATAAAAACATAAACAGACCATCAGTCCCGACAAAACAGTAGTATTATAACACCGTCACCAACATATGCTCGCACACCTGTCACGCAGGATTTTTTTCCTTGTGTCAAATGTCCTGCTCAGAATTTTAGAATTCATTATGCTGCTCCCCTTTGGATTGAGCTATAATAACGTTTTTTTTTTTTTTTTACTTAACTAGATAGGTGATAACATTGTGGACTTTTTGCTTTTCCTCAAACTCAATTTTGACCTTTTACCCAATCATCCCCAGTCATATACATAGGAATAGAATCTCATTCTAGTTATGTGGTCATATCAGTGATTGGAGGAAGGGAGGACAGAAGGATGCATTTTGAAAGTATCCGATCAAAGACAAAGCCTACTTTGTAGGATGAGTCCGTTGGATACATACACTTCATGACCAAAGGTATGTGGACACCTGCTCGTCGAACATCTCATTCCCAAAGCATGGGCATAAATATGGAGTTGGTCCCCTTTTTGCTGCTATAACAGCCTCCACTCTTCTGAGAAGGATTTCCACTAGATGTTGGAATACTGCTGCGAGAATTTGCTTCCATTCAGCCACAAGAGCATTAATCTTGGGAGATTAGGGCTGACTCACAGTCTACGTTCCAATTCATCCCAAAGGTGTTAGATGGGGTTGAGGTCAGGGCTTTGTGCAGGCCAGTCAAGTTCTTCCACACCGATCTCGACAAACCATTTCTGTATGGACCTCGTGGACCTTTGTGCATGAGGGCATTGTCATGCTGAAACAGGAAAGTGCCTTCCCCGTACTCTTGCCACAAGGTTGGAAGCACAGAATTGTCTAGAATCAAATCCAACTTTATTTGTCACATGCGCCGAATACAAAATGTGTAGGGCTTACCGTGAAATGCTTACTTACAAGCCCTTAACCAACAGTGCAGTTCAAGAAAGAATTAAGAAAATATTTACCAAATAAACTAAAGTGAAAAATTATAAAAAGTAACACAATAAAATAACAGGTTATATATATATATATATAATTTTTTTAAACTAGGCAAGTCAGTTATGAACAAATTCTTATTTATAATAACGGCCTACCCCGGCCAAACCTGGACGACGCTAGGCCAATTGTGCGCCGCCTTATGAAAATCCCAATCACAGCTGGTTGTGATTCAGCCTGGGTGCCTGTAGTGAGTGACGCCTCTAGCACTGAGATGCGCCACTCGGGAGCCCCCCGAGTGACTAGGTATATACAGGGGGTACCGGTACCGAATCAATGTGCGGGTTAGTTAAGGTAATTTGTACATGTAAGTAGGGGTGAAGTAACTATGCATAGATAATAAAAAGCAAATAAAAGGCTACCTGTCTCCCCATACCAGGCAGTGATGCAACTGGTCAAGATGCTCTCGATGGTGCAGCTGTAGAACCTTTTGAGGATCTGGGGACCCATGCCAAGTCTTTTCAGTCTCCTGAGTGGGAAAAGGTGTTGTCGTACCCTCTTCATGACTGTCTTGGTGTGTTTGTACCATGATACTTTGTTGGTGATGTGTACACCAAGGAACTTGAAACTCTCGACCCGCTCCACTACAGCCCCGTCGATGTTAATTGGGGCCTGTTCGGACCGCCTTTTCCTGTAGTCCACGATCAGCTCCTTAGTCTTCCTCACATTGAGAGAGAGGTTGTTGTCCTGGCACCACACTGCCAGGTCTCTAACCTCCTCCCTCTCAGGCCTACCGTTGTTGTGTTGCCAGCAAACTTAATGATGGTGATGGAGTCGTGTTTGGCCACACTGTCGTGGATGAACAGGGAGTACAGGAGAGGACTAAGAACACACCCCTGATGAGCCCCAGTGTTGAGGATCAGCGTAGCAGACGTGTTGTTGCCTGCCCTTAACACCTGGGGGCGGCCTGTCAGGAAGTCCAGGGTCCAGTTGTACACAGAACAAAAACATAAAAATACTAAGCGCACACTTCCAAGAACTAAACAAGTTAAAGTCGAGCAGTCATTTGAAAGAGTAAGAATATTTCAGCGAGACAACTCGGGAAAAATCCATTAACGCCAAGATAATGAAATTAATTGCCCTTGACAATCAACCATTCTCTGTTATGGATGATGTTGGCTTTCGTCGACTGGCCGAGCACCTCGAGCCTCGGTACACACTACCAAGTAGGCACAATTTTTCAGATGTTGCCCTACCGGAGTTACACAGTATTGTTGAAACGCACATCCATGAGCTACTTGCTATTATCACTGCTATTATCTTCACGACTGACATTTGGACCAGCGATGTCAGCCCTATGAGCATTATGAGTGTGATAGCAGTGGGTCGATGAGGATTTCCTACTGAGGAAAGCCGTATTGCATACTCAAGAATGTGCCGTTTCTCATACCGCTGCTTCCATTTCAATGGCATTTGAGAACATGTTTGAAACATGGAAACATGAACACACTCCTAGCTCCATTCAAACAACTGACCTGAGAAATAATCTCATCAACTGCGTCTGCAGCAGACGTGACACCCTCTGTCATGGCATTGAAACACCTGCTCAACAAAACTGCCCACACAGACCATGGGGTTAAAACTTGCAAAAGTACAAGAGGCTGTGAACAAGTGATTTGGTGGCATTCTCTCTGAGCCACTTTACTGTGTCGCCACCTAGCTCGATGCTAGGTACCAGACCCGCTACTTCGATGCAGACAAGAAACAGGGTTTACGTGAAATGTTAGACACAGCTGGACAAGATGGAAACGGACACAGTGACAGTGGGCATCGAGGAAGAGAGGCCACAGACAGACAGCTGAAACTTCACTGCTTGACATGTATGATGAAATCCTGGATGAGACTGAACAAATGAACAACGACACAGCACAGCAAGTAAGTGAAAGAAATGGGTTTTGATGATGTTTTACTGGTAATGGGGACATACGTAAATGCCAACTAAATAACTTTTTGGTCAGTGTGTGGTTAGGTCTTATTCAGGGTTACTACTCATTTTAGTCTAACAGGCAGTGCTGTGTTTACGAAGTAGCTCTTTTTCCCCATGGACAAATAATGTCACTGAATGGTAGTGGGTGCTGTAAGAACCGATTACCAGTAAGACACGTCTCACAAGTTTGATCTTTCAGTGTTAAGGACAGGAACTGCCCCTGTTTGTGGCTGGCGGCCTGCTAGTATCACCATTGGATAACGTCTGTCTACCTCGTCTGGTTACAGGAATCATTAAATGTTTGTAACATGCAGTTGAAACTGTATGACCTTAAGGGACATTGAAGACATTTAGGCAGAAAGATGGGGAAGTTCAAGAACATCGTTTGTATTTATACTGGTAAAGGGAAGTGATACTAATCCTTCTGTATTTTACTCAAATCAAAGGTTATTGGTCATGTACACAGTTTAGCAGGTGTTACTGCAGGCCTACTGTGACTATGAGAAGCCTTGGTACAGAAAAACAAGTCAGGGGAACATTAGATCACACTTTGGCCTAAGTGCATTGCATGACTGCTTACCTGGATGAATAAAGGTTAAATAAATAGTGTAATGTATTGGGTCATAAAGTTTATTTGCCACCATCAAGCACATTCTGAAAATAACCGACCAGGCAGGCACGCCTGTCTTGTTTCAGGCAGAGTTTTGTCTCCGTGAACAAGCCCAGCTTATGTCTGTCTGTGCCCATCTGTCTGACTGTGTATGTCTGTCTGGCTGTGTATGTCTGTCATGCCTCTCCTCCTCTTCCAGACATGAAGTACAGGGTCATTGTCTCTGACCTACGGTTCCACCAGAATACCACACGCTAGACCAGTGTTTACCAAACACTTTGGGTCATGGCCAGAACCTCTTGTGCCATTGCTACATCTCCTCCCCTCGTCCACTCCCTGCAGATTCTCCATGGGACCAAGATCACCGGGGGGGGCACCTCCACGGGCCAATGTGTGATCGGCTGTGTGTGGCCAGCCTGCACTCCGAGCTGAGGGATGCCTGCACCCCCTCGCTTTCCCCCTCCCTCCTCCCCGGACCAGGTGTCTACACGCCAAAATGTCCGTCCACACACACACGTGAGTACAAGATCCAGTCACATTTTGGTACTATAGCACTAGGAGAAGAGAGGGCGGTAAGGGTTGAAATGGAACCGGGCCAGAGATAAACTTTTGGTTGTTTTTATTAACCTCAATAGAGTTAGATTGTAACATGATTGAATACATCTCACCCTTCAGGACTCAGCGCCCATGCCTCTGAGGAAGTATGGGAGGACGCCACCAACAAGACCACTATCAGAGCAGAGAACGAAGTGGAGGCCAACAAACTAGCCAACAACTACAGGGTATAGTACAGTATAGTTTATGAAGCAGAATCAACAACATTGCAGATGAATGAAAGATTTTGATCCATCCCAGGGATGCAGCCCTGCACACAATCATACAAATTCACAATACTTACAATTTCAATACAATAAAAACACACCATTTTTTACAAGGAATTTAAGAAAAGTCACTAACAAAACACGATCCTGAAAAACAAACACATTCCTCAGTCAAAAAGTAATCAACCAACTGTCTGAAATGTCCTAGCGACACCAAAACATCCAACTTTGTAGAATTCTAGAGATCATTCCACAAGGTGCAAAATGAACTAAACGCAGATCTACCTAACTCAATGCTGACCAAAAGGATCTCCAGAGTTGACCATCCCTGTGATCCGGTCTGGTGACTCGTATGTCTGTAATTTAACAGTGATGTAAGGCATGGCAGAAGTTTGCACGAGGGCTTTATAAACTAAAATAGAGCAGTGCATTGATACAGAATGCAGTGTACTGAACCTGTCACCGGTAATAAAGCATAGTGAACTATAATAAACTGTGTCCATTGGCTTCAATACAGTGGCAGCTGCATTCATATACGGTGCATTCGGAAAGTATTCAGACCCCTTGACTTTTTCCACGTTTTGTTGCGTTACAGCCTTATTCTAAAATGGAGTTTGAAAAAATGAAATACCTTACTTACATAAGATTTCAGACCCTTTGTTGTGAGACTTGAAATTGAGCTCAAGTGCATCCTGTTTCCATTGATCATCCTTGAGATGTTTCTACAACTTGTTTGGAGTCCACCTGTGGTAAATTCAATTGATTGGACATGATTTGGAAAGGCACACACCTGTCTATATAAGGTCCCACAGTTGACAGTGCATGTCAGAGCAAAAACCAAGCCATGAGGTCAAAATAATTGTCCGTAGAGCTCCAAGACAGGATTGTGTCGAGGCACAGATCTGGGGAAGGGTACCAAAAATGTCTGCAGCATTGAAGGGCCCCAAAAACACAATGGCTGCCATCATTCTTAAATGGAAGAAGTTTGGAACCACCAACACTCTTCCTAGAACTGGCCTCTGGGCGAAAGTGAGCAATCTTGGGGGAGAAGGGCCTTGGTAAGGGAGGTGACCAAGAACCCGGTGGTCACTCTGACTGAGCCTCCAGAGTTCCTCTGTGGAGATGGGAGGACCTTCCAGAAGGACAACCATCTCTGCCGCACTCCACCAATCAGGCCTTTATGGTAGTGGCCAGACAGAAGCCACCCCGGAGTAAAAGGCACATGACAGCCCGCTTGGAGTTTGCCAAAAGGCACCTAAAGACTCTCATACCATGAGAAACAAGATTCTCTGGTCTGATGAAACCAAGCTTGAACTCTTTAGCCTGAATGCCAAGCGTCACGTCTGGAGGAGCTTGAGAGGATCTGCAGAGAAGAATGGGAGAAACTCCCCAAATACAGGTGTGTCAAGCTTGTAGCGTCATACCCAAGAAGACTCGAGGCTGTAATCGCTGCCAAAGGTGCTTCAACAATGTACTTAGTAAAGGGTCTGAATACTTATGTAAATGTAATAATTAAGGATTTTTTTGTTGTTTATTTTTATTTATGTTTTTCTCCTTTTTCTCCCCAATTTTATGATATCCAATTGGTAGTTAGTCTTGTCCCATCGCTCCAACTCTCGTACGGTCGAGGGCCATGCGTTCTCTGAAACACGACCCTGCCAAGCCGCACTGCTTCTTGACACACTGCTTGCTTAACCCAGAAGCCAGCCACATCAATGTGTCAGAGGAAACACCATACAACTGGCGACCATGTCAGTGTGCATGTGCCCGGCTCGCCACAGGAGTTGCTAGAGTGCGATGGGACAAGCACATCTCGACGCAGCCCGGGCTCGTACCCGGCCAAGTTAATTTTTTTTGTTTTGAAGAATTTGCCAAAATGTCTAAAATCCTGTTTTTGCTTTGTCATTATGGGGTATTGTGTGTAGATTGATGGGGGAAAAAACGATTTAATAAATTTTAGAATAAGTCTGTAACGTAACAAAATGTGAAAAAAGTTTAGGGGTCTGAATACTTTCCGAAAACACTGTATATAAAGTGTAATATTGGGATGTAATATTGGGACGCAAACTCAACATTTAAACTCTATATCTGACATGGTATAGGTGTCTTTTTTAAGCCCATGACCATGTGTGTGAGGCGTATACGTTTGTTTCAAAGTAGATTTGTTGAAGACTACCAAGAAACACTCTGTGACCCTGATTTAGCCCACTGCTGTAAAATGTTAACATGGTTAAAACTATCATTTTGATATCATGGTCATTCCTTGCATCCATAGCTCTGTTGTTGAATTTGAGTTGTTACATTTCTCCAGCCTTATCCCCTACTTTTCACTGAAATAGTGGTGGGGAGAAGGCTTTGTCATTGTTTTAACTGAAATAGTGGTGGGGAGAAGGCTTTGTCATTGATTTAACTGAAATAGTGGTGGGGAGAAGGCTTTGTCATTGTTTTAACTGAAATAGTGGTGGGGAGAAGGCTTTGTCATTGTTTTAACTGAAATAGTGGTGGGGAGAAGGCTTTGTCATTGTTTTAACTGAAATAGTGGTGGGGAGAAGGCTTTGTCATTGTTTTAACTGCTGATTTGCCACTGTACGCAGGGTGTCTAGCACATCACAAGTAGAGTTGTTGAAATGAAAACAAATATTCACTAAATCTGAAGTTAGGAAGTATGTTTTGTACAGTACAGGTTCAAATGAACTGTCTAAATCATGTGTGCACATTTACTCTCTCACTGTGTGTGTGCTCGTGTTTTAGTTTGGATTTAGGAAGTGGAAGAGTCATGTGACGGAGCGTCCCTTTGAGGACAGGTCGGATGTGGTCAAGGAGCTCTATTCAGAGCTCAACGTCATCAAACCACACACAGGTGAGTGTTTGTGTTTTTTTTTTGTGTATTTGTGCTTGTAAGGAGGAAAAGTAGTCAACTCTACAGATGTCACTGTGATACTCAGTACAAACCCCGAAGTCCTCAATCATGGCTTGCTGTGAATAGGACTACATGGCGTCATCACTAATTTCTCTCTGTCTGTGTCTCTGATGTCAGGTCATCTGATCACCTGTGGAAATGTAGTGTATGTGTTGTTGTTTGGCTGGTGGGTGTCTCTGGTCTACCTCCTGGTCAGCATACTGATGTTCATCACCATCATTGGAGTACCATATGGTATGGATCTCCATTGGCAGTACTGTCTATCCTTTGGCAGTACTGTGTTATCAAATTTGATTTGTCACATGCGCCGAATACAACAGGTGTAGACCTTACAGTGAAAGGCTTACTTACAAGACCTTAACCAACAATGTTTTAAGAAGTTTTAAGAAAAAATAGATAAGTTCCAAAAATAGAAAATAAAAGTAACAAATAATTAAACAGCAGTAGTAAAATGACAACAGCGAGGCGATATACAGGGGGTACAGGTACAGAGTCAATGTGGAGGCTATATACAGGGGGTACAGGTACAGAGTCAATGTGGAGGCTATATACAGGGGGTACAGGTACAGAGTCAATGTGGAGGCTATATACAGGGGGTACGGGTACAGAGTCAATGTGGAGGGGCACCGGCTAGTCGAGGTAATTGAGGTAATATGTACATGTAGGTAGAGGTAAAAATGACTATGCCTAGATAATAAACAGAGAGTAGCAGCAGCGTAGCCCTTTGATTAGCTGTTCAGGAGTCTTATGGCTTGGGGGTAGAAGCTGTTAATAAGCCTGGGTCGTTCGTATGCACTACCCTCTGTTGTGCCTTGCTGAGCAGTTGCCATACCAGTGAGTGATGCAACCAGGATGCTCTCGATGGTGCAGCTGTAGAACCTTTTGAGGATCTAAAGACCCATGCCAAATCTTTTCAGTCTGCTGAGGGAGAATAGGCTTTGTCGTGCCCTATTCACGACTGTCTTCGTGTGTTTGGACCATGATTGTTTGTTGGTAATGTGGACACCAAAGAATTTGAAGCTCTCAACCTGCACCACTACAACCCCTTCGATGAGAATGGGGGCGTGCTCAGTCTTCCTTTTCCTGTAGTCCACAATCATCTCCTTTGTCTTGATCACGTTGAGGGAGAGGTTGTTGTCCTGGTAGCACACGGCCAGGTCTCTGACCTCCTCCCTGTAGGCTGTCTCATCATTGTCGGTGATCAGGCCTACCACTGTTGTGTCATTGGCAAACTTGATGATGGTGTTGGAGTCGTGCCTGGCCATGCAGTCATGGAAGTACAGGAGGGGACTGAGTACACACCCCTCAGCGGCCCCCATGTTGAGGATCAGCGTGGCGGATGTGTTGTTACCTACCCTTACCACCTGGGGGGGGGGGGGGGGGCGAGCAGTCAGGAAGTCCAGGATCCAGTTGCATAGGGAGGTGTTTAGTCCTAGGGTCCTTAGCTTAGTGATGAGCTTTGAGGGCACTATGGTGTTGACTACAGCTCAACGTTCAATGAATAGCATTCTCACATAGGTGTTTATTTTGTCCATGTGGGAAAGGGCAGTGTTGAGTGCAATAGAGATTGCATCATCTATGTATCTGTTAGGGCGGTATGCAAATTAGAGTGGGTTTCTGGGATAATGGTGTTGATGTGAGCCATGACCAGCCGTTTAAAGCACGTCATGGCTACAGACGTGAGTGCTACGGGTTGGTAGTCATTTAGGCAGGTTACCTTAGTGTTCTTGGGCACAGGCACTATGGGAGTCTGCTTGAAACATGTTGGTATTAGGTGTAAAATGTCAGTGAAGACACTTGCCAGCTGGTCAACACATGCTCGGAGTACCCGTCCTGGTAATCCATCTGGCCCTGCGGCCTTGTGAATGTTGACCTGTTTAAAGGTCTTACTCACATCGGAGAGTGTGATCACACAGTCGTACAGAACCGCTGATGCTCTCATACATGTTTCAGTGTTATTTTCCTCTAAGTAATTTAGCTTGTCTGGTCGGCTCGTGTCACTGGGCAGCTCACGGCTGTGCTTCCCTTTGTAGCCTTAGATTTCATTCACCAGCGGTTGTTTCCAAATACACATAGACCCCCACCCCTTGTCTTACCAGAGGCCATTGTTCTATCCTGCCGAAGAAGCTTACAACCCGCCAGCTGTATGTTATTTATGTCGTCGTTCAGCCACAACTTGGTGAATCATAAGATATTACAGTTTTTTATGTTCCGTTGGTAGGATGTAGGTGCTCATAGCTCGTATATTTTATTATCCAATGATTGTACATCTGAAGTAAATCCTTCCCGTCTGACTCATGAAAGAAAAAGTATTCCTCCAGTATTGGGTGAGTAGTTACTGTCCTGATAACTAGAAGCTCTTAAGACACGGTGGCAGAAACATTATGTACAAAATAAGTTACAAATAACGCAAAAAAACACACACAACAGCACAATTGGTTAGGGAATCATAAAAGGGCAGCCATCCCCTCCGGCGCCATTATTTTCGATAATCAATTTTCGATTATCAATTGAATTGGTGGACTCCAATCTGAGATGAAACCTTTGTATCTTGTGGAGGGTGGGATTATCACATACTGCCATCCTAAGATATGATTCCTTTAGAAATGATTGGGTCTCTCTCGCTCTCTCTGCTTTTAGGGAAGATGTGCTGGAAGTTGTCTTGGTATTTCTTATGGCCATTTGGGAAGTCCATACAGGAGGTACAGTAATATGTGTTTTGTCACGTTGCTTCCACTGGAAAAGATCGGTTTAGAGGAAGTAAGTTAAAACTGTTAAGATACACCACATCTGTTTCAGCTCCTGTCTTCACTTCCTGTCTGTTTGTCTGTGGTTGCTGTGTAGCAGAAGTCCCTGTTTCCTTTCCCCACCACAAGCCATTAAAGGCAAATGTCCACAACAATCATGTAGACTTAAAGGTCTGTGTTATCGAAGCATATAAAATAGCTAGAATACAGCTAGATTGTTGAACATGTGATGACTTATAGGGCAAAGATTAGACAGACAGACAGATAATGTCCTCTAAGAGAATGAATGTTGTGTCTGGGCTAAACTCTCTTGTGTTCCCCCTCTAGTTGAGAGGAGGCGTAGAGAGGTGCTGTGGTAGGTTCCCCCACTGTGAGGCCATCCCAGAGGATGTGGAGGACAATGAGGACACTTCTCCCATCCTCCTGCCATCACCCACTGAAGAGCCCATCCCAGACCTGCTACAGGGGCCACCGCAGCACAAGCCCTACTGGGTAAGAGTCTGATGTGTGATGCGGGGGCTTGTATACAGTTGCGGACAAATATGTTGACACCCATACACTTTTCTTAAATAATTCCCAATATCTACTAAAATACAATACAACAAACTTTTGATCACCACACCGTGTTATTGGATTTTCAACATTGCAGAACCAGTTTTATTTTTCTGAACTTAAGTTTACACATTTGATTTAGAAAATAAAGACAAATGGCATGGACAATAGTATTGGCACGCCGGCGCTAGTACTTGGTGGCGCAGCCTTTGGCCAAGATAACTGCGGAGAGAAAAACGCTTCTTGTAGTCGTCAATGAGCTTGCAGTACCTTTCTGCTAACCTTTCATGTTTGTTTACTTTTTCTTGACGCACACATTTTTTGTGGTCACCCTCCCTTCACATTTCCCACTGTCAATTGTGAATGATAATTATTCAAGTTTTACTGGTGAAACGTCCACGCAGCACCTGCATACAGTAGCATAGCCTACCTGTGTTTAGTTTCAATCAAAGCACGTATTTTGCCTGGTGGCGTGCGCTGTTGAGTTTTGGCCACATGAGAACATTTCGACCCTTCGCACAATCATCCTAAAATCTCATAAGGATTGGGGTGGTGTTTTTTTTGTCTTAGAGTAACTTTATACTATGCTACTATATTCGGCTCTGTTGTGTAGAATGCTATCATTATGGGATATTGCAGACATTGATTCAGCTTTGATCTAACTTTATTAAACGAGAACCATTCGCCATGAGTAGCCTGTTATCTACGAGTAGAGCAGAGACTGTGCGTAAAGTAGAGTGTCATGCGCAGAAGTTTCGAGACCTTTAGCTGTCGGGAAGAGGGGTCCAGAAAGGTTGGATCTGCAGCCAATCCGTGTGATGTATACCTTCTATCTGTCTCCTCTATCCTATGTAGCACCGTGTGAGCACGTATGTGTGGCTGCTGTTGGGTTATCCTTTGCTGGCTGTGGTTCACTCCCTGGCCTGCCTGATCTCCTGGCTGCTGGTGTTCACCATTCCCGTGGCCAAGATGAATGCCCGGACCCTGGCCTCCATCCTCCTCATGCCCCCTGAGAACCTCTCGGTCTCCACCTGCTCAAAGAGGAAGGTAGGGGCAGGGCAGGCAGACAGGGCGCTGATCATTTAAGCATTTAAGCCAGGTATAGCCAGATCTCCTCCTTGGGAGCTGGCTATGCAGGCTTTTGTTCCATCCCTGCTGTAACACACCTGTTTTAGAAAATCTAAGGCCTTGGTGAGCAGCTGATAAAATGAATAAGATCTGTCTGGATTAGGTCTCAGTAAAGAATCCATGTATTATTACTAACTGTAATATCCTGTATGACTTCCAGCCTCAGGGTTGTGAGACTCGAGCGCTGCTGTGCTGCTACCACGCGGTCAACTGGTATTACTACAAATACACTGTGGATGGGATCAATGTGTTTGCTGTCAGTATCCTTTATCACAAGGCCTATAGTCTTGGGGCCAAAAGGACTAGGACGGGGTTGTTTTTGGACCAGTCATTTGATTTACATTTTACATGTTGAATTCCTTAGTCCCTTCATCAGACCTCCTTCCCCTGGTGATAGTGTCCCTGGTGATTGGCTATGTAGATAAAGGAAACCAGTTTGCCAGCTCTGAGGTCAAGTTTGCCACAGCAGTCGGCTCCATCATTCCTCTGTCCTACTACATCGGCATGGGCATCGCCAGGTCAGCACACGCACTCACACACAAATACTGTCGGGGAGAGTGAGGTATGTTGAGCCACCCTTGTTTCTTGGAAACCATACACAAAATGAACAATTTGACCAAATATTTGGGAAGAGGTCATCATTTCATGGAGTCTGTGAAGGAAGAAACCACATGGAAAAAGTGGTAAACAGTTGTGTCCAAAAGAAACAGATTTTCACCAAGTCAAATGAATTTATTGTGTTGAGGTTTCGTGATGCTTGTATATAAACAAAAGTAGAGATTGTTCTATACATCAGTTGGGGTCTCTATAAGCATCCATATGATGTCCTAAACCTAGCATTAAAGTACATCCTTGTAGCTGTGTGGGCTAATAGTAAAAATGTTTTCCTTGGTGTAAGTTGAGCCAATGTAAGAGTTTTCTTCCCAGGTGTAATGCAAGTCATTATCACTGGGATATGAGGTAACAACAGGGCCTGTGTTAAAAGAGTTTAAAAAAGTACAAAGTGAATTTAGGCGTTAAGCCTGTGTTAAAAGATGCTTAACAACCATATCAGTCAGCTGAGACCCCAGCAAAAATGGTCTTTTCGTGTATCTAACTTTCTATCAGCTGCATGTCCAGCTCTTATATTTATCCTCACAGTGAAGTGTTTTACAATTGTATTTTCAGGACAACCAGGACTACAAGTAGAACACAACACAATTTGATATTAAACAGTTGCATTCGTGAGTTATATTGACAAATGAGTGCTGTAAGTACAGCAATTGTTTGCTCCCTTGGAAATGAATATACAACTAGTCCGTGACATCTCTGTGGAGTTTGTGACAGCAACTATGTGAGCTTATTACAGTATATGTGTCCTGGGATTTCCTGTGATCTTCTATGTAGAAGAACCCCTCACCTTCTAACGACTCTTGTGAGCAAAACATGTTACCTGTTTGTGAGAGTCTCAGCTTTTCATGGTTAGCTTTTAATGCTTTGTAGCTCAAACCATTCACTCTACAGATGTTTTTGTAAAAAGACCCGGGCCCGGTCTAGCTCAGCCCCCATTAATGGTCGGTATCTACGGATGCAGAAGAAATGGATTGATCCAATGGTACAACCCATAAGTATGTATGTAGCGCATTCACACTATGATTAGAAGGGGATAGAAGTCTAAAACGCGCTGGTGTTACAGTGGGACTCATTGGGTTAAAATGATTCAAAGACAAAAAAGCTATTTTGATTGTGTTTAATGGTGTTTGGGAAATGAGAATATACATGGTTTCAAAAAGGCAGTGATAATATTTAATTCGTTACAGAAATGTGTAGCTAGCAAAACCCGGGGTAAATTGTGCCAAGAGACAACTTTTTTTGGACAAGCTATGTTTTCAAGACTGTAATGTTTACATGAATTCTGATTTATTTCCAGGGATACACAGCATCCTGACAGATATCTTTGTAAGAATGGAAACTATATTTCCCTTGACAGATTGATGCTGAATGAAAAACAATGGCTCATCTTACCCCACTCTCCCCTACATATTCCCATAAACAAACATGCATACAGTACATGTATACTTGAAGCGCAAACATGCATACAGTACATGTATACTTGAGGCGCAAACATGCATACAGTACATGTATACTTGAGGCGCAAACATGACTAGCAATACTCGTATTACCCTTTATTTTAAAGCTGAATAAAAACAATTGGCCACAACAAAGTCATATGAACAATGCCCCTTATCCCTTCTGCAGTATCTCTGCCCAGAGCAACTTTGCGGTGGGGGCGGTGGTGAATGCGACCTTTGGCTCCATCACAGAGATGACCTTCTATATCACGGCCCTGCTGAGGGGTCACCGCGCTGGTAATGCCTGTCTGCAGGAGATAGTTAAATCTGCCCTCACCGGCACACTGCTGGGCTGCATCCTCTTCATCCCTGTGAGTCTCACACACACACACACACACACACACACACACACACACACACACACACACACACACACACACACACACTGAAATGTAATACGTCTCTTTTTCCTTATTCCTCTTTTTTGCTTACTCCTCCCCCAACCACCCACTCCTGCTCACCCTTTCTTACCTCTCTAGGGGATCTGTATGATCATAGGAGGGCTGAGACACAGGGAGCAGAGGTTTAACAGTCGTTCAGCTGGGGTCAGTTCTGCCTTGCTCTTCATCTCTGTGGGAGGTGAGTCCTGACCTCCTCACCACCAACTCCTCCCTTCGTCCTTACTCCTCACCCCGTATCCAAGAGCTTCAACTCTTAACCACAACTCACCTCTAACCCCTAACTCCTTTCTCACCCCGTACCCAAGACCCTCAAGACCCACATATCCCGAAAAAGGTTTTATTCCCCTGGCTTACCCTCTCCTCATCCTGTCTCTGTAGGTGTGTTTGCCCCCACGCTGTTCTCTAAGGCGTATGGGAACCTGGTGTGTGACAATTGCACCAATTCCAACACCACCAGCGGGTCCTTCGCCTGCCGCAACTGTCACTACGACCTGGTCAGTAACGCTTAGTCATGCTCAATCATCAACAGACACACAGTCAAACTGTAACATTCAATCATCAACAGACACATGGTCAAACTGTACCGTTCAATCATCAACAGACACACAGTCAAACTGTTACGTTCAATCATCAACAGACACACAGTCAAACTGTAGTGCTCAATCATCAACAGACACACAGTCAAACTGTAGTGCTCAATCATCAACAGACACATGGTCAAACTGTAGTGTTCAATCATCAACAGACACATAGTCAAACTGTTATGTTCAATCATCAACAGACACATAGTCAAACTGTAGTGCTCAATCATCAACAGACACATGGTCAAACTGTTACGTTCAATCATCAACAGACACACAGTCAAACTGTAGTGCTCAATCATCAACAGACACATGGTCAAACTGTTACGTTCAATCATCAACAGACACATAGTCAAACTGTTACGTTCAATCATCAACAGACACACAGTCAAACTGTAGTGCTCAATCATCAACAGACACATGGTCAAACTGTTACGTTCAATCATCAACAGACACACAGTCAAACTGTAGTGCTCAATCATCAACAGACACATGGTCAAACTGTTACGTTCAATCATCAACAGACACATAGTCAAACTGTTACGTTCAATCATCAACAGACACATAGTCAAACTGTTACGTTCAATCATCAACAGACACACAGTCAAACTGTTACGTTCAATCATCAACAGACACACAGTCAAACTGTAGTGCTCAATCATCAACAGACACATGGTCAAACTGTAGTGCTCAATCATCAACAGACACATGGTCAAACTGTTACGTTCAATCATCAACAGACACATAGTCAAACTGTTACGTTCAATCATCAACAGACACACAGTCAAACTGTAGTGCTCAATCATCAACAGACACATGGTCAAACTGTAGTGCTCAATCATCAACAGACACATAGTCAAACTGTTACGTTCAATCATCAACAGACACACAGTCAAACTGTTACGTTCAATCATCAACAGACACACAGTCAAACTGTAGTGCTCAATCATCAACAGACACATGGTCAAACTGTAGTGTTCAATCATCAACAGACACATAGTCAAACTGTTATGTTCAATCATCAACAGACACATAGTCAAACTGTAGTGCTCAATCATCAACAGACACATGGTCAAACTGTTACGTTCAATCATCAACAGACACACAGTCAAACTGTAGTGCTCAATCATCAACAGACACATGGTCAAACTGTAGTGCTCAATCATCAACAGACACATGGTCAAAATGTAGTGCTCAATCATCAACAGACACATGGTCAAACTGTAGTGCTCAATCATCAACAGACACATGGTCAAAATGTAGTGCTCAATCATCAACAGACACATGGTCAAACTGTTACGTTCAATCATCAACAGACACACAGTCAAACTGTAGTGCTCAATCATCAACAGACACACAGTCAAACTGTACCGTTCAATCAACAGACACACAGTCAAACTGTAAATCAACAGACACTCAGTCAAACTGTAATGTTCAATCATCAACACTCAGTCAAACTGTAGTGTTCAATCATCAACACTCAGTCAAACTGTAGTGTTCAATCATCAACAGACATTCAGTCAAACTGTAGTGTTCAATCATCAACAGACACACAGTCAAACTGTAATGTTCAATCATCAACACTCAGTCAAACTGTTACGTTCAATCATCAACAGACACACAGTCAAACTGTAGTGCTCAATCATCAACAGACACATGGTCAAACTGTAGTGCTCAATCATCAACAGACACATAGTCAAACTGTTACGTTCAATCATCAACAGACACACAGTCAAACTGTTACGTTCAATCATCAACAGACACACAGTCAAACTGTAGTGCTCAATCATCAACAGACACATGGTCAAACTGTAGTGTTCAATCATCAACAGACACATAGTCAAACTGTTATGTTCAATCATCAACAGACACATAGTCAAACTGTAGTGCTCAATCATCAACAGACACATGGTCAAACTGTTACGTTCAATCATCAACAGACACACAGTCAAACTGTAGTGCTCAATCATCAACAGACACATGGTCAAACTGTAGTGCTCAATCATCAACAGACACATGGTCAAAATGTAGTGCTCAATCATCAACAGACACATGGTCAAACTGTAGTGCTCAATCATCAACAGACACATGGTCAAAATGTAGTGCTCAATCATCAACAGACACATGGTCAAACTGTTACGTTCAATCATCAACAGACACACAGTCAAACTGTAGTGCTCAATCATCAACAGACACACAGTCAAACTGTACCGTTCAATCAACAGACACACAGTCAAACTGTAAATCAACAGACACTCAGTCAAACTGTAATGTTCAATCATCAACACTCAGTCAAACTGTAGTGTTCAATCATCAACACTCAGTCAAACTGTAGTGTTCAATCATCAACAGACATTCAGTCAAACTGTAGTGTTCAATCATCAACAGACACACAGTCAAACTGTAATGTTCAATCATCAACACTCAGTCAAACTGTAGTGTTCAATCATCAACAGACATTCAGTCAAACTGTAATGTTCAATCATCAACAGACACACAGTCAAACTGTAATGTTCAATCATCAACAGACACACAGTCAAACTGTAAATCAACAGACACACAGTCAAACTGTAATGTTCAATCATCAACAGACACACAGTCAAACTGTAAATCAACAGACACACAGTCAAACTGTAATGTTCAATCATCAACAGACACACAGTCAAACTGTAATGTTCAATCATCAACAGACACACAGTCAAACTGTAATGTTCAATCATCAACAGACACACAGTCAAACTGTAGTGTTCAATCATCAACACTCAGTCAAACTGTAGTGTTCAATCATCAACACTCAGTCAAACTGTAGTGTTCAATCATCAACACTCAGTCAAACTGTAGTGTTCAATCATCAACACTCAGTCAAACTGTAGTGTTCAATCATCAACAGACACACAGTCAAACTGTAATGTTCAATCATCAACAGACACACAGTCAAACTGTAGTGTTCAATCATCAACACTCAGTCAAACTGTAGTGTTCAATCATCAACACTCAGTCAAACTGTAGTGTTCAATCATCAACAGACACACAGTCAAACTGTAATGTTCAATCATCAACAGACACACAGTCAAACTGTAGTGTTCAATCATCAACACTCAGTCAAACTGTAGTGTTCAATCATCAACACTCAGTCAAACTGTAGTGTTCAATCATCAACAGACACACAGTCAAACTGTAATGTTCAATCATCAACAGACACACAGTCAAACTGTAATGTTCAATCATCAACAGACACACAGTCAAACTGTAGTGTTCAATCATCAACAGACACACAGTCAAACTGTAATGTTCAATCATCAACAGACACACAGTCAAACTGTAGTGTTCAATCATCAACACTCAGTCAAACTGTAGTGTTCAATCATCAACACTCAGTCAAACTGTAGTGTTCAATCATCAACACTCAGTCAAACTGTAGTGTTCAATCATCAACACTCAGTCAAACTGTAGTGTTCAATCATCAACACTCAGTCAAACTGTAGTGTTCAATCATCAACACTCAGTCAAACTGTAGTGTTCAATCATCAACAGACACACAGTCAAACTGTAAATCAACAGACACACAGTCAAACTGTAAATCAACAGACACACAGTCAAACTGTAATGTTCAATCATCAACAGACACACAGTCAAACTGTAGTGTTCAATCATCAACACTCAATCAACAGACACACAGTCAAACTGTAAATCAACAGACACAGTCAAACTGTAATGTTCAATCATCAACACTCAGTCAAACTGTAGTGTTCAATCATCAACACTCAGTCAAACTGTAGTGTTCAATCATCAACAGACACACAGTCAAACTGTAAATCAACAGACACACAGTCAAACTGTAATGTTCAATCATCAACAGACACACAGTCAAACTGTAATGTTCAATCATCAACAGACACACAGTCAAACTGTAGTGTTCAATCATCAACACTCAGTCAAACTGTAGTGTTCAATCATCAACACTCAGTCAAACTGTAGAGTTCAATCATCAACACTCAGTCAAACTGTAGTGTTCAATCATCAACAGACACACAGTCAAACTGTAAATCAACAGACACACAGTCAAACTGTAAATCAACAGACACACAGTCAAACTGTAATGTTCAATCATCAACAGACACACAGTCAAACTGTAATGTTCAATCATCAACAGACAGTCAAACTGTAAATCAACAGACACACAGTGTAACGTTCAATCATCAACATACACACAGTCAAACTGTAATTTCGCAAAGTAACAGAAACACTCTTCTGTATAGTACTGTATCAGACAGTCGTGTGGCACTGAGTATTTCACCTGATGATATATTGTCATCTTACCAACAGAGTGAGAACAACTACACCTTGTTCCACAGCCACATCCAGTGAGTGTTGAGAGGTTCTGCTCCAAATTATTAGTACTTTTTTTGTAACTCGATGATCTTAGTGAATATTAAAAATATATATACTTTTGTAAAGAATTGTGATACTCATCTTTATTTGTGTGTGTATTTGTGTGTGTGTGTCTCAGGCCACTGGTGTACACGGTCTCCTTCCTTCTGCCTGTTGCTTACATCATTGGTTTAATCTTCACACTGAAGACACACTCACACATCTACGACATTCACGTTGGCGAGGGACATGGTAAGGGTAAAATACACACACACAGTTATAAACTATATAAGTAACAGCCATCCATAACTGTGTGTTTATGTGTGTCTGCAGTGACCGGCCACCATGGTGCAGTTGTCCACTGGTCTCGGTGGAGAGCTCTGGCCATCCTCATCATAGCCACTCTACTGATGTCAGCCTGCGCTGACGTCACCACTGAACACATCCAGCCCATACTGAGTCAGCCCAATATCTCACAGGTACAGACACACACACCACACCACACGGTTGTCTTGTCATCATGATGATCTCCCTATAGCTCCCTCTCCTCTCAACCCTCACTGTCCCTCTCGTTTTTCATCAGTACTTCATAGGAGTAACCGTGCTGGCCATGGTACCTGAGATCCCGGAGATTGTCAACGGGATCCAGTTTGCCCTTCAGAACAACATCAGTCTGAGGTGGGTCCTCGCTAACAGGGGTCATGAACAGTTGTTTTTCCTAACCACATGATCTGACGGGGTACAAACTGCAATGGTGACCTGTTGGTTAGCAGGAATTCTCTGACTGAAACAAGTGTTTGATGGGGAGTGACTGACTGCTCCTCTGTGTTGCGTTTCCCAGCCTGGAGGTGGGCAGCTGCATCGCTGTACAGGTCTGCATGCTCCAGATCCCCCTGCTTGTTTTATTCAACGCCCTCTACGTAAGACACTACTACTGTACCTGTCACTAGATAACTCATCAATAATACAAGTCCAGTTGAGAATGGAAACACCATGTAGCAGGAACAGAACCTGGTCAGATTAAATGGAGCTCCAACTAAGGTAGGCGTGATTGTTACTAAAGTAGCACCTAATTGGTGCACTCTCAGCTGATGTCAGCTAAGGCGGGGGACTCGGATTCCCTTTCTGAATTGGCTTCGCTTACATTTTCATGGATGGATTTTTTTAGATGTTTTTTTCATTTGATTTGTCAACTCACCCGAAGACCATAGTTATACCATGGTAGACTATAGAAAATAAATATGTTGATGGTAAAAATAGACAAGTCATTTCCTGTGTGTGTGTGTTATGACAGGATGTGGGCTTTGTGCTAATATTCTGTGACCTGCATCTGTGGGCCAGCATCTTCAGCGTGGTCCTCGTCAACTACATCTTCATGGATGGCAAATCGGACTACTTCCAAGGTAAGGCGTGACTGGAGGGTTTGCCTCAGAGCGATCCATCCCAACCTGTATGCCTGACTGTTTCTGCATCAGCCAACGTGGCATTGTAAACAACAGTGTTGTTCAATGCAGAAACGGTCAGCTACACTGTACACAGGCTAGGGTAATCAATTAACACGTGGAAATGATCATTGATCCAACCAAATCATCCTTGTCCATCTGTTGCCGGTCATCGTAGGATATTGATTATTTGAGCATGATAGAGAACTGCCCTCTAGTGGATTAAGTGTTTAATTGGACAGTTTTCTCCTCTGGTCAGGCACTGCTCTGGTGGTGGTCTACCTCATCCTCCTGGCATCCTACTTCTTCGCTCCATCGCCAGCTGGCTGCTGAGGGACTAATCTGAGCATCATCTTGTTACCTTTTATATCAGACTAAGTTGCATTCAATATGTTTTTTTGTGTGTTTTTTTTACTTAGTTAAGTTATTTATGGAATTGAATATTGTGTGCAGACTGCTAGAGAACATCTAGAAATTTCTCTGGACTGCGGTTCAAAAACAATTCTAACAGTTGGTGAAACATTTCAGTGTTGAACACTGTAGTGTCCGCACAGTCGCACAACTCCAGCTAACAACATATATACTGTAATCCTCCTGTTCCACGCTACATTTAGTCACTCATCTGTTTCTGTCAAATCAGAATCTACATATTTTCTTAGAACTACTGATTTTACACACCAACCAAACCTTAGTACCGTATTACCTTGCTGTTTAATATTATTGCTTTTAAAACCATCACTGAGAATGTTCAATAGAAGCTATGCAAACTGGAGGACAACATTCAACTGTCAAAGAGCAATGATTAGTCGGTGTACAGTTTGGTAAACTTTACACTGGACCTCTCTCCCTTTCTTAGGTTTGTTGTTATTTTTGTACTTGTTTGAAAACCCCTAGGGTGTTTTCAGCAGCCTCTGTAAAGAAGGTATTTTTGTACATTTAAAACGTGTTTAGAAGATGTCAAACTTATTTTGTCAATGCTAAAAGTATTTTAATGCAAAGGAATAAATACATTTAATAGCCAAATGTGTGGGTGTTTAACGAGCCACAGTTGATTTGACGATAAAGCATTCTGAAAGACCTTAAGGATTTGAAAATGTCAAAGGGCCTATCCAGACTTCCAGATCACTATGGTTAATGGAACCTTTTTGAAACGTCAGCCACTTCACTTGTCAAAAGTCTGTCATCCACCCGACCCAAGCATGACAATTATCCAAGTTGGACTTTTTCACAATCAGATTAATAAAGCACTTTTGTGGGGAAAAGTCAATCGGAGTGGCTAGGCCTGTCCATGGGTTGCGCCCCTGCCCAGTCATGTTTGATCCATAGATTAGGGCCTAATGATTTTTATTTCAATTCACTTGTTTCCTTATGAACTCATAGTTTGTGTACATTTTTCAGAACACTTTAAATCTAGAAAGAAATACTTAATTTCATCAGCTGTCCGGGTAGTTGGTCTCAGACAATCCTGCTGGGGAAGAAGACAGATGTGGAAGTCCTGGGCTGGCGTGGTTACACATGGACAGAAGTTGTGAGGTCGGTCGAACATACGGCCAAATTCTCAAACTGTCAGGCGGCTTATGGTAGAGAAATGAACATTCAATTCAATTCTGTCAACAGCTCTGGTGGACATTTCTACAGTCAGCCTGCCAACTGCACGCTCCCTCAACTTGAGACATTGAGCATTTTGTGACAAAATTGCACATTTCAGAGTGGCCTTTGTAAAGGTGCACCTGTGTAATGATCATGCCGTTCAATCAGCTTCTTGATACACCACATGTCAAGTGGGTGGAGTATCTTGGCAAAGGAGAAATGCTCACTAACAGGGATGTAAACAAATGTGTGCACAACATTTGAGAGAAATATACTTTTTGTGCCTATGGGACATTTCTGGGATCTTTTATTTCAGCTCATGAAACATGGGACCAACACTTTACATGTTGCATTTAGATTTTTGTTCAGTATAATACAAAGTCAAAACAAGTTGTGTTTGAAAGGGAGTCAGTTAAATTAAATACATAGTACCTGGATTTTCAGGCCAAATAATACACCAGTCAAACAACGTTTTTAAAAAGTGCTTACAGTACATTTATTGATTCAAACAATTAAATTAAAAAACCTAAATGGAGTCATGACAGCATAATCATGATTGCCTTTAATTGTGCAGAGTCGGGTTGTTTGTCCATCCACAGTCAGTACAGCGTGTGTAAAGTGACTACATTCACAGGTTGACATGGAGTTCCAAAATCTATTCCATAGATTACCAACAAAACAATAGACCACTGGGTGCAGTGTCTCATACAGAAGCCCACACTTTCCCAAAAATTAGAGTTATAGCAAAGGCAAATTTCCCAGTCCAAAAATCAACCCTTAGGCACCATCCCTTGATACTTCTCATGATCCTAAAAGATGTGAGTGGGTGTAAGAAACATGTCAAAAGCCAACGCTAGTCTTCCAGATCGACAAGTAGTAGCCAGGGGGCAAGAGGATTGGCATTGATTTCAGACTGAGCACCTGTGTTCTGTGCAGAAACTATAGTATAAAAAGGAGGACCAGAGGTGACATGTGAGTTACATGCTATCATTCTAACTGACAGGGAAAATGTGTGGGATATTAGAGATTAAACCCAACATTGTTGAAAAGGCAGAGTCGTGATTTCATTGGTTTTTCCACCAGATACATCTCCAGTTTGGTTTAATGTTAAAATGACCTGAAGACACTGGTGCACATCTTTAAAAGCAGAAATAGGATAAATGCAGAAGGGGGTAGCTGCAGCCCAATATGACGCCCGGAGTGGGTGAGTGGAAAGGATAGTAGCGCTCTGCTATTAGGTTACACCAGAGTTTCCTGGGGACCCCAAGAGGTGCACATTGTGGTTTTTGCCCCAGCGCTACACAGCTGATTCAAATAAATCAACAAATGACGATTTGGTTATTTGAGTCAGCCGTGTAGTGCTGGCGCAATACAAGACCGGGTGCACTAGTCATTCACACTGGCTTAAACTGACAGGCAAAACAGTCGAGTGGCAACAAATCTGCCCAATTAGCTGATTCACTTTCCATACACCCACTCCTTTCGACACACCCACACTCCGGTCACCATATTGGGCTGCACCATACCAAATGAGTCTATACATAGTCTGTCCAACCAAATTCACAAGTTAAGGGTTCACTATGCGTGATCGACATTCAGAAACCCAAATAAAAAGAACTGTAACGGACAGAATGGTTTGACCAAAGGTCAGTAAACAGAATAGGTGGAAGGAGGACAACATTAAAAGATGAGCGGGTCAATGGCTCAGATTAGTAAAGCATGGGGGAACAGAGACTGGTGGAGGGCTATTTGGACATTTCCATGTTGTCAGTGACTAGGAGTAAAGTTAAAAGCCATGCTTCAGGGACACATGCGTGGTAAAAGGAGAGAACTCTACACAAACCAATACAGTTGTCACACTGGAAAAAAATGATCTGAAAAGGCACTAAATGAAATAAATGGCGAGCTCTTTTCACTTTGGAGCTACAGTACAGTTTCACACCGCTCCCCGCTGTGTGTGTGATCAGTGTGTCTAAGAACGGAAGTTGTAAGACTCAGGCTCTAGAGAATCACAGTGCTGTCACAGGGGGTTCACATAGTCACACTGGCTCAAGAGGTGAAGTATACCGAACAAGATTTGCCCTGTCTGTCCTAAATCAATGTCTTGCCCCACCAGCCTGCTAGATGAGACCAATTCGTATTAGACCGGTCAGTGGACATAGCAGCAGCTGTTTCTTTACCAGTGGGCTTCCTTACAGAAAACAAGACACCATGTCTATCAGCATCATGTACCTGGTCTGTCTCCCTCAGGAACCTATACATCACAGTATCAAAAGAGACAAATTAAAATGTCCCTTTAGGCATTAAGGAAATAAACCACTGAGTTTAAAGTTTCCGCTATTCCCTTTTGAACAGCATGTGTGTGGTGGGAGGAATAGTAAGTAGAGTTAAGGGCTCTCCATAGTGGTTTTCAGTCTACGGAGCTACGTTTGCGTCATGTTCTAAAAAATTCAGCTGCACAAAAAAAAGAAAATACGTAATACTACGTAGAGAGCTAAGCAAACTAACGTCCATCGGCTACGTTGCAGATCTTTTGCCTAGACTGTAGAGCCCTTTGAAACAATACTCACGATAACGGGTATGATTAGTGTGGTCAGCTGCATGCAAACACATAAAAGGGTGAAATAAGTAGCATTCAGTGAACTCCCAAGTTCTACTAAAACTCCACTCTCCTAGTTGCTCGCCTAGTTAAGCCATGGCTAATGGAATATGAAGGCAAACAAACCCTGAAATACACCAGGTCCCAGGGACTCCAACACAAATTTCAAACATTCCACTTGGGATTTCAAACTCAGTCAAAGTGCACACATTAAAAACTTTATTTTTTTAAAAGGCATCCAATGTTTGAGGATGACCTGACGTTATGTCCACAATATACATCGCTTCTCATCCCTCAGTCCATTCCCAGATATGCCAACACACCTGTTCATTGTTCCATTGTTCATTGTGGCCATTCAGTCCCTCTGCCCAGTGGTGGCAGGAAAGGGAGTCAACTCAGTTCCATCCACAATCCGTTGGCCTTCACCGCTGTCCTTGCTTTGACCTGTTCCCACGTCAGCCGTGAGGGCATGGTGGTCTACTTGAGGCGCTGGATGAGGGTGTGTGTGAGGCCCAGGCTGAGAAGCTGCAGGGAGGAGAGCTGAGCCAGGTGAGGGAAGGCCTTTAGCAGCCTCTCCCAGGTCAGCTCCAGCAGGCTGGGCACCACTAGCCACACCTTGTACAGAGACCCAGTCCTCCTGTTCTCTGACATGTTCACCACTCCACCATGCACATACATACAGCCAGCCTGGGAGAGGAGAGGGAGGAGAGAGAGACGTGATTGAAAATCGTACATCCAGAAAAGTGTGCGTGTGTGTGATGTACTGACCGGTGTGACTGCAGCACAGTGGAAGTAAGCAGGCTCAGGCATGATGGTGGGTAGCTTGGTCCACTGGAAGGTCTGCAGGTTGATCTTCCACAGGTCAGCTAGGATCAGCTCCCCGTTGTAACCCCCACATAGAAACACCTCTGAGGGGGGGAGAGAGGGATGAATACTGACTCCCAATCCATAGCCTAGACTAGGGAAGCAAAGGGACGGTATGTTATTGGTAACTTTCAAAGTTTACCGGTAAACTACCAGAATTTTGGTAATGGGTACTTCAGATGATCACATTTATGCAATTATTTCTGGCCCTATGTGTGGCCTTATCACATGTAAAATACACTGAGTGAACAAAACATTAAGACATCTGCTCTATCATGACACACTGACCAGGTGAAAGCTATGATCCCTTATTGATGTCACCTGTTAAATCCACTTCAATCCGTGTAGATGAAGAGGAGACAGGTTCAAGAAGTGTTTTTAAGCCTTGAGGCATGGATTGTGTGTGTGCGCGCACCATTCAGAGGGTGAACGGGCAAGACAAAAGATTTAAGTGCCTCTGAACAGGGGTATGGTAGTAGGTGCCAGGCGCAGCGGTTTGTGTCAAGAACTGCAATGCTACTGGGTTTTTCACACAACAGTTTCCAGTGTGTATCAAGAATGGTCCACCACCCAAACGACATCCAGCCAACTTGACAGCTATGGGAAGCATTGGTTTGGCACCCCCTCTGGCTCGTGTGGTGGGGGAGACCTTCGTGGGCTATTCTCAGCCTTGTCTCAGGGTAGTAAGTTGGTGGTCTGTAGATATCCCTCTAGTGGTGTGAGGACAATGCTTTGGCAAAGTGGGTGGGGTTATATCCTGCCTGGTCCCTGTCTCCCGACCCACCCGTCTCAGCCTCCAGTATCTAGGCTGCAATAGTTTGTGTGCTGGGGAACTAGAGTCAGTCTGTTATATCTGGTGTAATTCTCCTGTCTTATCTAGTGTCGTGTGAGAATTTAAGTATGCTCCCACTAATTCTCTCTCCCTCCCTCTAGAGGATGTGAGCCGTAAGATCATGCCTCAGGACTACCTGGCCTGATGACTCCTGGCTGTCCCCAGTCCACCTGGTCGTGCTGCTGCTCCAGTTTCAACTGTTCTGCCTGTGGCTATGGAACCCTGACCTGTTTACCAGATGTGCTACTGGTCTCGGACCTGATATTTGACTACCACACATGCTGTCTCGACCTCTGAATGTTTGGTACTCATTGCATATCAAAAAATAAAATGACAAAGCTGTAAAACATTATCTTAAATATAAAACATCAATTTAGTGAATACCATTGTGTTTAACATGGTTTTAGCATGAAATATCATTTTTTTTAAATACATCTTTAATGTATATGTTTTGGTGCCAAACTGGTGGAAGTTCTGAAGTCCAGAGTTGTGGAGTTAATTTTAAATTCCATTATTGATTTGATGCTTTTCATTAGCCTATTTTCTCGTGAACCAAAAGCCTATCCCCTAGAAACTAAATGCACAATATGGACACATAAAAAATATATACTATATCATGCCTTTAGAAAGTATTCATATCCCTGGACAGCCTGAATTCAGAATGGATTAAATAGATTTTTCCCCTCACCCATTTACTTACACGCACAATACCCCATAATGGCTGTTGATCATTGCTAGACAGCCATTTAAGTCTTGCCATAGATTTAAGCGTATTTACAGTAACAGTCAAAAGTTTGGACACACCTACTCATTCAAGGGTTTCTTTATTTTGACTATTTTCTACATTGTAGAATAACAGTGAAGACAAACTATGATATAACATATGGAATCATGTAGCAACCAAAAGTGTTACATTTTATATTTGGGATTCTTCAAAGTAGCCACCCTTTGCTTTGACAGTTTTGCAAACTCTTGACATTATCTTAACCAGCTTCACCTGGAATGCTTTTCCAACAGTCTTGAAGGAGTTCCCACATATGCTGAGCACTTGTTGGCTGCTTTTCCTTCACTCAACTCATCCCAATTGGGTTGAAGTCAGGTGATTGTGGAGGCCAGGTCATCTGATGCAGCACTCCGTCACTCTCCCAGGTCAATTAGCCCTTACACAGCCTGGAGGTAAGTTTTGGGTCATTGTCCTGTTGAAAAACAAATGATGGTGGGACTAAGCGCAAACCAGATGGGATGGCATATCACTGCAGAATGCTGTGGTAGCCATGCTGGTTAAGTGTGCCTTGAATTCTAAATCAATCACAGACAGTGTCACCAGAAAAGCACACCCACACAATCACACCTCCTCCTCTTTGCTTCACGCTGGGAACCACACATGCGGAGAGCATCTGTTCACCTACTCTGCGTCTCAAAGACACAATTAATATCAAATCTCAAATTTGGAATCATCAGACCAAAGGACTATTTTCCACCAGTCTAATATCCATTACTCGTGTTTCTTGGCCCAAGCAAGTCTCTTCTTATTATTGGTGTCCTTTAATAGTGGTTTCTTGCAGCAATTTGACCATGAAGGCTTGATTCATGCAGTCTCCTCTGAACAGTTGATGTTGAGATGTGTCTGCTATTTGAACTATGTGAAGCGTTTATTTGGTCTGCAATTTGAGGCTGGTAACTAATTACCTTGTCTTCTGCAGCATAAGTAACTCAGGGTCTTCCTTTCCTGTAGCGGTATTCATGAGAGCCAGTTTCATCATAGTGCTTGATGGTTTTTGCGACTGCACTTGAAGAAACTTTCAAAGTTCTTGACATTTTCCATATTGACTGACCTTCATGTCTTAAAGTTGTTGTTTCTCTTTGCTTATTTGAGCTGTTCTTGCCATATTATGGACTTGGTCTTTTAGCAAATAGGGCTATCTTCTGTATACCCCCTACCTTGTCATAACACAATTGATCGGCTCAAACGCATTGAAGAAATTCCACAAATTAACAAGACATACCTGTTAATTGAAATGCATTCCAGGTGACTACCTCATGAAGCTGGTTGAGAGAACGCCAAGAGTGTGCAAAGCTGTCAAGGAAAAGGGGGGCTAATATATTTTGATAAATGTAACACTTTTGGTTATTACATGATTCCAGTTGTTATTTCATAGTGTTGATGTCTTCACTATTATTCTACAAAGTAGAAAATAGTACAAATAAAGAAAAACCCTGGAATAAGTAGGTATGTCCAAACTTTTGACTGGTACTGTAAGTTAAACTGTAACTAGGCCACTTGGGAACATTTAATGCCATCTTTGTAAGCAACGAAAGCTGAATTGGTCTCCCAACAGGTTTTCCTCTAGGATTTTGCCTGTGCTTAGCTCTATTCCGTTTCTTTTTATCCTAAAAAACATCTTAGTCCTTGCCGATGACAAGCATACCCATAACATGATGCAGCCACCACCATGCTTAGAAATATGAAGAAAGGTACTCAGTGGCGTTGTGTTTGCTCCAAACATAAGGCTTTGTATTCAGGACAAATTTTTAGCAGTTTTACTTTAGTGCCTTATTGTAACAGGATGCATGTTTTGGAATATTTTTATTCTGTACAGCCTTCCTTCTTTTCACTGTCATTTATGTTAGTATTGTGGAGTAACTACAGCATTACCTCCCATAAAGTCACTATTGGCCTCACGGTGAAATCTCTGAGAGGTTTCCTTCCTTTCCGGCAACTAAGTTAGGAAGGGCGTCTGTATCTTGGTAGTGACTGGATGTATTGATACACAATCCAAAGTGTCATTAAAAACTACATCATGCTCAAAGGGATATTCAATGCCTGCTTTTTATTTCTACCCATCTAACAATAGGTGCTGTTCTTTGCGAGGCACTGGAAAACCTCCCTGGTCTTGAATCTGTGTTTAAAATTCATTGCTTGACTGAGGGACCTTATGTGTGAGGTAGTTTTTCAAAAATCATGTTACACACTATTATTGCACACAGAGTGAGTCCATGCAACTTATTATGGGACTTTAGCACATTTTCACTCCTGAACTTATTTAGGGTTGCCATAACAAAGGAGTTGAATACTTATTGACGAAATACATCTCAGCTTTTCATTGTTAATTAATTTGTACAATTTCTAACACACATAATTCCACTTTGACATTATGAGGTATTGTGTGTAGGCCAGTAACAAAATCTCAATCGAATCCAATTAAAATTCAGGATGTAACAGTTCAAATGTGGAAAAAGGTCAAATGTGGAAAAAGGTCAAGGGGTGAGAATAGTTTCTGAAGGCACTACATAGGATTTAAAATCATTTTTCAAGTTAATCAAGTATAAATGACCAAAGTTACCATAAATTACCTGCCATTTACCAATATTACTGAAAATTAACCCTAGCATGGACACACAGAGCTGATTCCTAGTAGACAGATGTAAAGTTCTTACCCTGCCTGACCTGGACACAACTGTGACACCGTCGTGCTGCAGGATACCCTGACAACAACAGAACACACATCAGTTTACAGGCGTGCACAGTAATGTGTATATGAGCAACAGTAGACCCTTATGCAACCAACCTATTTTTTCATGAGGTTTCGTGATAATCTCCTCCCAGGAGTTAGTCTCTAGGTTGTAGGCATGTATCTGAGGGGGGAACAGAACGTAAACCCCCATGCTAAAATATGTCAGTAAAACAACCACCTTACATACAGTGTTCTCTCATCCTGTACTGTACTTTGTCTAGGGGATATGATGTCCAGGAAGTCCCGCCTCCTAGGATGTATATTCTCTGTCCATCATGGGCCACCTCATGTCTGTACCTGAAAGAGAGATTAAGATGTGTGTGTGTGTGTGTGTGTGTGTGCGGGGGGGGGGGGGAACTACCAGAAGATTAAGAGGTGAGGGGTGACTGACCTTTCCTCTGGCAGGTCTGTAGGGGGGTTGTTGGGCTTGAGGTGGGTCCACTCCCTGGTAGTCAGGTCCAGCCTGTGTAGGTCTGTGCTGTACACGTAGCCTGTCGTCCCTCCAAACACATACAGATAGCCATTAATGATGGCCATGGCCTGGAAGGAGGGAGGGAGGAATGAGGGAGAGAGCATGGTTGTGGGGAATGTCCTTACGGTCAAGTGATTTGTTACATACAGTAGGACAGACTAACAATGTAAATAATTGTGTCAGTTATTTACTTTGACCGAGCCAATCTTTTCAGATCAGAGGTTAGGAAAGACAAAGGAAGGAAGTCATATATAGTGCATTTGGAAAGTATTCAGACTAGAGGGCGAACGATTCTGATTTTTCAACGCAGATACCGATTAAACCCGGACGATTTTTAAAAATGTATTTGTAATAATGACAATTACAAAAATACTGAATGAATACTTATTTTAACTTAATATAATACATCAATAAAATCAATTTATCCTCAAATAAATAATGAAACATGTTCAATTTGGTTTAAATAATGCAAAAACAAAGTGTTGGAGAAGAATGTAAGTGCAATATGTGCCATGTAAGAAAGCTAACGTTTAAGTTCCTTGCTCAGAACATGAGAACATATGAAAGCTGGTGGTTCCTTTTAACATGAGTCTTCAATATTCCCAGGTAAGAAGTTTTAGGTTGTAGTTATTATAGGAATTATAGGACTATTTCTCTCTATACCATTTGTATTTCATTAACCTTTGACTATTGGATGTTCTTATAGGCACTTTAGTATTGCCAGTAACAGTATAGCTTCCGTCCCTCTCCTCGCTCCTTCCTGGGCTCGAACCATGAACACATCGACAACGGCCACCCTCGAAGCAACGTTACCCATGCAGAGCAAGGTGAACAACCACTCTAAGTCTCAGAGCGAGTGACATTTGAAACGCTATTAGCGCGCACCCCACGAACTAGCTAGCCATTTCACATCGGTTACACCAGCCTAATCTCGCGAGTTGATAGGCTTGAAGTCATAAACAACTGCTGGCAAACGCATGAAAGTGCTGTTTGAATGAATGCTTACGAGCCTGCTGGTGCCTACCATCACTCTATCAAATCATAGACTTAGTAAAAACATGATAACACACAGAAATACGAGCCTTAGATCATTAATATGGTCGAATCCGGCCCAAACTGTTGCCTAAACACTGACTCTGCGTGCAATGAACGCAAGAGAAGTGACACAATTTCACCTGGTTAATATTGCCTGCTAACCTGGATTTCTTTTAGCTAAATATGCAGGTTTAAAAATATATACTTCTGTGTATTGATTTTAAGAAAAGGCATTGATGTTTATGGTTAGGAACACATTGGAGCAACGACAGTCCTTTTTCACGAATACGCACCGCATCGATTATATGCAACGCAGGACACGCTAGATAAACTAGTAATATCATCAACCATGTGTAGTTAACTAGTGATTATGATTGATTGATATCTTATAAAAAACTAAGTTTAATGCTAGCTAGCAACTTACCTTGGCTTCTTACTGCATTCGTGTGACAGGCAGGCTCCTCGTGGAGTGCAATATAATCAGGTAGTTAGAGCGTTGGACTAGTTAACTGTAAGGTTAACTGTAAAATCAGTCGTTCTGCCCCTGAACGAGGCAGTTAACCCACCGTTCCTAGGCCGTCATTGAAAATAAGAACACAGACTTGCTTAGTTAAATAAAGATGTTAAAAAATATATTTATATTTTTAAATCAGCCAAATCGGTGTCCAAAAATACAGATTTCCGATTGTTATGAAAACTTGAAATCGGCCCTAATTAAATCGGTAATTATATCGGTCGACCTCTAATTCAGATCCCTTAACTTTTTCCACATTTTGTTATGTTTCAGACATCCTAAGATTGAGGATTTGTATTTAATCAATCTACACCCACAATACCCCAGAGTGACAAAGCAAATATGTTTCTCAATTCCTTTCCAAATGTATTAAAATTAACATCAATACCTTATTTATGTAAGCATTCAGACCTTTGATATGAGACTCATAATTGAGTTCAGATGCATTTTGTTTCCATTGATCATCTTTGAGATGTTTCTACAACTTGATTTGACTCCACATGTGGTAAATTCAATTGATTGGACATGATTTGGAAAGGCACACACCTGTCTATGTAAGGTCCTACAGTTGACAGTGCATGTCAGAGCAAAAACCAAGCCATGCGGTCGAAGGAATGGTCCGTAGAGTTCCGAGATAGAATTGTGTCAAGGTACAGATCTGTGGAAGGGTACCAAAAGATTTCTGCAGCATTGAACGGCCCCAAGAAGACATAGAAAAACGGAAGAAGTTTGGAACCACCAAGACTCTTTCTAGAACTGGCCGCACGGCCAAACTGAGCAATCGGAGAGAATGGTCACTCTGACGGAGCTCTAGAGTTCCTCTGTAGAGATGGTTGTCCTTCTAATAGGTTCTCCCATCTCTGCAGCACTCCACCAATCAGGCCTTTATGGTAGAGTTGCCAGATGGAAACCACTCCTCAGTAAAAAGGCACAGGACAGCCCGCTTGGAGTTTGCCAAAAGGCACCTGAAGACTCCCAGACCATGAGAAACAAGATTCTCTGGTCTGAGGAAATCAAGATTGAACTCTTTGGCCTGAATGACAAGAGTCACATCTGGAGGTAACATGGCACCATCCCTACAGTGAAGCAAGTTGGTGGTGGTATCGTGATGTTTTTCAGCAGCAGGGACTGAGAGAGTAGTCAGGATCGAGGGAAAGATAAACAGAGCAAAGCACTGAGATCCTTGATGAAAACCTGCTCTAGGGCACTCAGGAACTCAGACTGAGGGAAAGGTTCACCTTCCAACAGGTCAACAACCCTAAGCACAACGCCAAGACAACGCAGGAGTGGCTTTGGGACACGTCTCTGAATGTCCTTGAGTGGCCCAGTCAGAGCCTGGAATTGAACCCGATCGAACATCTCTGGAGAGACCTGAAAATAACTGTGCAGCGACGCTCCCCATCCAACCTGACAGAGCTTGAGAGGATATACAGAGAAGAATGGGAGAAACTCCCCAAATACAGGTGTTCCAAGCTTGTAGCATCATACCCAAGAAGACTGGAGGCTGTAATCGCTGCCAAAGGTGCATCAACAAAGTAAAGGGTCTGAATACTTATGTAAATGTTTCTGTTTTGTATTTGTAATAAATTTGCTAACATTACTAAAATTGTTTTTGCTTTGTCATTATAGGGCATTGGGTGTAGATTAAAGAGGGGGAAAAAGCCATTTAATCAATTTTAGAATAAGGCTGTAACATAAAATGTACAAAGTAAATGGTTCTGAATACTTTCTGAATGCACTGTAGGAGTAATGGAAAATGCCACAGCCCAGGTTTAAAGCTAACCGTTAACTCTCCACAGACCACACGATGTGTCAGTGGGACAGCTCAGGTGGTCAACAGATGAGAGCTCTTTACCTGCCCGTAGATTCTGTTGGGTTTCTTCCCTCGGCAGTTGAGCAGTTTCCAGCGTTTGTAGTGAACATTGCAGACATGGACGTCATTCCCGTTGCTTTCTCCAAAAGGAATCCCAGTGCCCCCAAACACCAATAGATTGTTGCCGTGTAAGACAGCTGAGACACACAGAGAAAAACACAAAACAAACTGTTCAACGGTCTGTTCTCAGTCTGACCAGGAACGGATAATAATGGTTAAGCAAGTTCATTTTGCAATGGATCGATGGGTACATAAAAGGACAGCCAATCTTCAACTTGATCCCTTACCTGACATGGAAGCCAGCTCGGTGGGCATGTAGCCCTCTGTGTGGACCTGTTGCCAGGTAGCCGTGGCGAAGTGAAACCTCCACAGCTCCCTGAAAAGAGGGTAGTCCTCGTTCTCCGAGCCACCTGCCTCCTCAAAGTCAGGATTGTATCCTCCAAACACATACAGGTTGGCATTGTCTGCCACACACCGGTGCCCGCTGCGGGCCGGGGGGGCACAGTGACCTGAGGGGGAGGTGAGTAAAGAGTGGGGTTTCATGGATGGAAGAGGGAGCAAGGGTGAGAGAAGGAGACAGGGTTACAGGGGAATTGTCCTTCCTCTTGCACTTCTTTAGTGCCCTTTGTGGATCTCTGCGATATCTTTAAGCAATAGCGCCACCTTTTCTCTTTCTGCCATATGGTTTTCACCTATTTAGTCCAGCCAGATTCATGAGGGCAGGAACAACAGCGCAGAAGGGGCCGTTATTTGGAATGGAGCCTGAAACATTGTCTAGATTTCAATCTAAAACACGTATCCTACCCTTGTTGACTTGACCGCCACTACATGATTTGCATGGGCTGAAAAGCCATAGATGTGTAGGCCTAGTCTGTTATTTCCCAGCTGTGTGTCACAGACAGCCGATCTAGAGACATAAATGAGTATAATAAAATGCAGTGAAGTAATCCAGGGGGTTTCCATCAGATTTCCCCCCAGAGCCATTATGTAATCTGCTGCACAGATTACCAAGAACATGGCTGCATAAACAGACCGCTTTCAACAAGCAAATGCTAAAACATTTCTGATTATTTAAGAATCTAGATAAATAGGCCTAGCCATCACATAAGCAAGCATGTGGTTAAAGTACTCCCTATATGACAGGCGTAGGAGAAAGTCTGCATGTTAAATGAATAATGAGCCATATCTTATTGACATACTTCGTAACATTTCCACTGTGGAGGTGGTGGAGTTCACCGTGTGTACTGATTAAATGTCCAGGCATCAGTATGATGAGCTTTGAGTAAACAGCCAAGGACTAAACAACAGCCCTATGGAATCATTGAGCCTCAAGATATTTTGTTGTTGAAAAGACCAGAGGAATGTTTTTAGTGGAATAACAGATCAAATAGTCAAGTGGATCTACTTTCAGACACTGAGGAAAATAGGAGGCACAGGTCAAGGGCTCTACACTGACGTTCTAATTTATGAGCCTACGTTGAAAAATTTAGGAGCACATTTTTTTTGTGTAAGTAACAAGCTATTTTCTTTGTAGTAATGGTGCAAGCATGACGGTCATGAATCTGCGCTCAGTGTATTCTCCATGGCACTCAGGGGCAGCGGTACAGTGAAGTCATCATTGCAACCATTATCATTTGGGTGATTTTTTTTTCTTCTCCTAGGCGCACGGAGGTCAATTGCTTCCTATAACAATTATGACAATCGTTATAGGAGCAACAACATGACCGACTCACAGAAAGAAAAATAGAACAGAGAAAGCGAGACCTCAGAACACTCCATGACAAACGTACATCCAAACCCAGAGACACTGAGGGAGAGAAAGCCTCCCTGGGTCCAATAAAGAAAGCTGAAGAGGATGAGTGACAAGAGGAAAGGAGGAACCAGGGCCAATCAGAGTAAGAGAGACTCTTGCTAAGAGGGATAAAAGTGATAAGAGAACAGGAAAGAAGAGAAGAGGTGGAGTGGACCGAGAACCATTACAAGGGAGAGGAAGAGGCTGTTTAGATAGGAAGAGAGGAGGAAGAAAGAAGGAAGCAGAGTGGTACAAGTGGATTTCCTTGAGTCTTGGGGAAACGAGAGGGAGAAGAGAAGCACTGCAGACTGGACAAGGGAGTGAGAGAGGAGGTGGAAGAGCAGATAGGACATTTGTGCTTGACCAACTGTAGGAGACATAGTTGCCATTGAGGGGATTCCATTAATGCCCCGTTCTGGCCAACAGCAGCTCAAAACAAAAGTGACGTACAGTAGGTGAAATATGTGGAGTAATATGTAAGAATGTGTATTTCTATGCAAAAATGATTGAGCTTGATAAATCTGCATGCTTAATCTGCATTCCCAATGAAACCTAGTTTGAAAATTCAAACATATATTTCATGGAAAAGAGATGTTTCTGAACGATGCTTCATGATGCCTTGTTGACAAGATGACCAAGTGGCGCTGATTACTGTTCAATTTTAGCATGGCGCACCCTGCTATCCCTGTTCAACCCGGGCCAGCTTAAATTGAATCCCTCATTCTTTAGTCTGAGGGCACTAGAGTTGCGTTAGCATTGGTCGGTGAAGAGAGAGGTGGTCTTGGCTGCAGTCTCGGGTGTTACAGTTACCCACCTTCTCTCAGAAACCTATTAGGGATGCGGAAGTTGGGGCACGAAGGGGAGAAGATCCGCCGAGCCTGAAGCCATCTTACTCTCTTCTTAGAGCCTGCCAGTCATCACCAACCACAATCACCAGCCATGATACAGACATGTGCACACACAGACACAATTAGCGGAGAACAAAACCACAAAAACATTACAAAAGCAGACAGACTAACATTCCACCCCAAACATAGGCTTTTGGTGGAGTTCAGTTCAAGCCTGCTTCGTGTCTAACCAAATAGGCTAGACAAGTGGCTTGTCCATTGTTGTATGACAAACACACACAGGTACCCTAATATTTATATATTTCTTAATTCCATTATTTTACTTTAGATTTGTGTGTACTGTTAAACACTACTGCACTGTTGGAGCTAGGGACACAAGCATTTCGCTACACCCGCAATAACAGCTGCTAAATATGTGTATGTGACCAATACAATGTAGTTTGAGAGAGAGACACAGCCTTGGTGGTGAAGCTACCACATAAGTGGCTGACACTACCTAGCCACTCAGAACCTAGAGTATCTTTGACTCGAGTCAAAGATACTTTTCCAACCTTACATCAGTACTTGAGTTGTTTCAAAACTGTAGTTGCCACTGATTGGTCAATACTACAATAGTTCCTATGGAAATACATTTAGATCTACTCAGCAAAGTCAGTAGTACAAATGACTGGCAATGGATTGCCCAGAGGGAAAATGTATGCTTCCCACCATTAGTCAGTCTTCTTTGCATGTTGACTTCCGTATCAAGCTGCGCTAACGTTAGCGTTAGCTGGCTAAAATACTTGGTTAAAGTCCAAGCTAAAGTTAATCGCCTGTCTCTAATATTGTAATTCGAAGATATGCCTACCTAAACAATTACACTGACTCGTTTTTTTTGTTGATTGCCCGTCAGTTAGTTACTTTAGCTAGCTAACTAATTCTAGCTAGGTAGTTTTACATGGATAGCAGCTAGATAGAAAAATAACAGTTCAGCTAGCTACAAACCTGAGTCTCTGATGGGAGGCCTCCCCGACAGTTTCTCGAATTTGTTGAGTTGATACAAGCCGCGACTACATTCACCATCTTCAACAGAGGACATTTTGAAAAGGTAACTAACAGTAAATAAAAAACTTTCATCGATTGAAATGATGTCGCAACAAACCGTGATAAGGACAAAAAAAACTAAACACCAGTTCGCTAGACATGCATCCACGTCAACTTGAAACGTCGTCCACGCCAGATGAAATGCTCCAGCCAATCAGATAATCGAGAAGGCATTCAAGAGTTACAGTATTCTAAAACGTTGGGAAATGGGTTATAAACTGTTTGCAAACAAACTTCCAAGCAGATGGGTGGTAAATGTAGTCAGGGTTAACAGGCGGCAGCTAGTCTTACTGGTGTAAGACTTACTGTTATATATTTCTTAATTCCATTATTTGACTTTTAGATTTGTGTGTATTGTTGTAAATTGTTAGATATTACTGCACTGTTGGAACTAGCAACACAAGCATTTCACTACACCAGCAATAACATCTGCTAAATATGTGTATGTGACCAATCAAATTTGATTTGATTTGGTGTGTGTGCATCTATCAGTTACACATACTAAAACATTATCAGTACATACACACAACAAGTAGGTCACATGGGGGAGAGCCATTGTGCCTTATTTGTTTGTTTTTTAAACCAGGTTTGCTGTTCACTTGCACTATATACAGTGGGGCAAAAAAGTATTTAGTCAGCCACCAATTGTGCAAGTTCTCCCACTTAAAAAGATGAGAGAGGCCTGTAATTTTCAACATAGGCACACTTCAACTATGACAGACAAAATGAGGGGGAAAAATCCAGAAAATCACACTGTAGGATTTTTAATGAATTTATTTGCAAATTATGGTGGAAAATAAGTATTTGGTCAATAACAAAAGTTATGAAAATACCCCAGTGCTGTAAGTTGACTATGCAAACAATTTGGAATTTCCAAAAACATGAATATTTCTTCTAAATACAAGAAGTGACACAATCAGTCTTTCCTCAACTCATGCATAGTATTAATATTAGCACTCTGATTACAATGAAGAGCAAGACGTGCGGCTCTGTTCAGGGCCAGCTGCAGCTTAACTAGCTCTTTCTTTGCAGCACTTGACCATATGACTGGGCAATAATCAAGATAAGATAAAACTAGATCCTGCAGGACTTGCTTTGTGGAGTGTGGTATCAAAAAAGCAGAGAATCTCTTTATTACAGACAGACCTCTTTCCATCTTTACAACCATTAAATCTATATGTTTTGACCATGACAGTTTACAATCTAAGGTAACACCAAGTAATTTAGTCTCCTCAACTTGTTCAATAGACATAACATTAATTACCAGATTCAGCTGAGAACTTAGGAAATTATTTGCACCAAATGCATGTTCAGGACCAGTTTATTACTGGCCACCCATTCCAAAACAGAGTGCAACTCTTTGTTAGCCGTGGTTGCTGATGCGTATAAGGTTGAATCATCAGCATATATGGACACACATGCTTGGTTTAATGCCAGTGTCAGGTCATTGGTAAAATTGAAAAGATTAGAGGGTCTAGAGACCATCCCTGGGATACTCCATACTTGACATGTTTTACATTAGAGAAGCTTTCATTAAAGAAAACCCTCTGCGTTCTGTTAGCTAGATAGCTCTGAATCCATTTTATGGCAGAGGTTCTCAACAACAGGTCTTAGTCAATAATATCAAAGGCTGCACTGAAATCTAACAGTACAACTACCTCCATCTTCTTATTATCAATTTCCTTCAACCAGTCATCAGTAATTTGTGTCAGTGCAGTGCTTTGAGTGCCCTTCTATATAAGCATGCTGAAAGTCTGTTCATTTGTTTACAGAGAAATAGCATTGTATTTGGTCAAACACTATTTTTTCAACAGTTTGCTATGAGCTGGCAGCAAGCTGTACCTACGGTGAGGGCTCGCTGCTTCCCCAATCAAAGCCCTGTATTAACACAGAGGTTGGCACTAAACTAAAGGACAGGGCTACCGCACACAGAGATATCGCAGACAACCCTGAGGCTATGGCCGAGGACAGGAACAAGTACAAGAAGTCCCGCTATGACCTTCCCAGAGTTATCAAACGAGCAAGAGGATAATATAGGAATAAGGTTGAATCCTACTACACAGGCTCCAACGCCCGCCATATGTGGCAGGGGCTACAGTCCATTACAGATTACAAAGGAAGACTCAACCGTGATCTGCCCAACGATGCATCTCTACCAGATGAACACAATGCATTTTATGCACGCTTTGACAACAACAACATCATGCCGGGTGTGAGTGCCGTCACCGACCCAGAGGATTGAGTGATCTCGCTCTCCAAGGCCGACGTGAAAAAGGTCTTTAATCAGGTCAATACCCTCAAGGCCGTGGGGCCAGATGGAATTCCAGGGCACATTCTCAGAGTATGCGCAGAACAGCTGGCAGACATGTTCACAGTAATTGTCAACCTCTCCATGTCCCAGTCTGTAATACCCACATGTTTTAAGATGACCACCATAATTCCTGTCCCCAATAACTGTAAGGCTTTATGCTACAATGACTACCGCCCTGTAGCACTCACTTCTGTAATCAGGAAGTGCTTTTGAGAGGCTGGTTATGGCACACATTAGATCCATAGATGACGCAATCTCAATCGCTCTTCACACTGCCCTCACCCACTTAGAAAAGAGCAATACCTATGTGAGGATGCTGTTCACTGACTACAGCTCAGCGTTCAATACACTTGTCCCCTCCAAGCTCGTCACCAAGCTTAGGACTCTGGGTCTGAACACCTTCCTGGACTTCCTGATGGGCCGACCCCAGGTGGTGAGGGTAGGCAACATCACTTCCGCCACACTGACCCTCAACACAGCAGCCCCCAGAGGTGTGTGCTTAGTCCCCTCCTGTACCCCCTGTTCACCCACAGCTGCATGGCCCTGCACGACTCCAACAAATTCATCACGTTTGCTGACGACGGTGGTAGGCCTGATCACCGGTGATGAAGAGTCAGCGTACTGGGAGGAGGTCAGCGGCCTGGCAGTGTTGTGCCAGAACAACAACCTCTCCCTCAACGTAAATAAGACCAAGGAGCTGATCGTGGACTACAGGAAATGGGAGGGGGAGCACGCCCCCATCCACATCGACGGACCGCAGTGGATCAGAACTTCAAGTTCCTCGGTGTCCAAATCACTAAAGAATTAAAATAGTCCAAACACACACACAGTTGTGAAGAAGGCACAATAGCGCCTCTTCCCCCTCAGGAGGTTGAAAATGGGCACTCAAATCTATAAAAAGTTCTACAGCTGTGGCTCTACAGAGGGTGGTGCGGACAACCCAGTACATCACTGGGGCCAAGCTCCCTGCCACCCAGGACATCTACAGTATATTCGGAAAGTATTCAAGTGTCTAAATACTTTAATGCACTGTATTTCAGGTAGTGGAATAGGAAGGCCCGGAAAATCGTTAAAGACTCCAACCACACTATTCTCTCTGATTTCGCACGGCAAGCGGTACTGGTGCATCAAGTCTGGCACCAACAAGCTCTTGAACAGTTTCTATCCCTAAGCAAGACGACTGATATATAGTTAACAAAATAGCTACACAGACTGAGTTAACCTTGTATCCTCATTGACCTTTTTATTTGTGTCTCTACGCACACTCACTGGGCCCTACACACTCACTCCATTATCTGCTCACTCACACTATCACGACTCAGGATATGACCCAGATGCAGACACAGGAGGCAGATAGTTTGATTCTCAGAATATTTATTATAACAAAGGGACAGGCAAATTACAGCTCGAGGGAATGCAGAGGTTCGTAATCCAAGGCAGAGTCAATCTGGGACAGAACGGCAGGCAGGCTTAGGGTCAGGACAGGCAGAAAGGTCGGAACCGGGAAGACCACAAAACAAAACTTGAGATACTGGAAAAACGCTAGTAAGACCTGACATAACAAGACGAACTGGCAACAGACAAACAGAAAACGCAGGTACACAGGGGATAATGGAGAAAAATAGGAGACACCTGGTGGGGATTTGGAAACGAGCACAAGACAGGTGAAACAGATCAGGGTGTGACACACATATAACATGCACACATTTATATTGGCTCTACACACAAGCACACCCACTCACATTCAAGATGCTGCTACTCTCTTTATCTTATATCCTGATGCCTAGTCACCTTACCCCTATACATATCTACCGCCATCACTCCAGTATCTCTGCACATTGTAAATATGGTATTGGAACTGGCCCTGTAAATAATATGCTTACTTACTTATTGTGTTCTTCTTATTTCTCGTGTGTTTTTTTCTAGTATTACTAGTATTACATTGGTCACTGACCATCTCGAATCCCACCGTACCTTCTCCGCTGTGCAATCTGGTTTCCGAGCCGGTCACGGGTGCACCTCAGCCACACTCAAGGTACTAAACGATATCATAACCGCCATCGATAAAAGACAGTACGGTGCAGCCGTCTTCATCGACCTCGCCAAGGCTTTCGACTCTGTCAATCACCATATTCTTATCGGCAGACTCAATAGCCTCGGTTTTTCGGATGACTGCCTTGCCTGGTTCACCAATTACTTTGCAGACAGAGTTCAGTGTGTCAAATCGGAGGGCATGCTGTCCGGTCCTCTGGCAGTCTCTATGGGGGTGCCACAGGGTTCAATTCTCGGGCCGACTCTTTTCTCTGTATATATCAATGATGTTGCTCTTGCTGCGGGCGATTCCCTGATCCACCTCTACGCAGACGACACCATTCTATATACTTTCGGCCCGTCATTGGACACTGTGCTATCTAACCTCCAAACGAGCTTCAATGCCATACAGCACTCCTTCCGTGGCCTCCAACTGCTCTTAAACGCGAGTAAAACCAAATGCATGCTTTTCAACCGATCGCTGCCTGCACCCGCACGCCTGACCAGCATCACCACCCTGGATGGTTCCGACCTTGAATATGTGGACATCTATAAGTACCTAGGTGTCTGGCTAGACTGCAAACTCTCCTTCCAGACTCACATCAAACATCTCCAATCGAAAATCAAATCAAGAGTCGGCTTTCTATTCCGCAACAAAGCCTCCTTCACTCACGCCGCCAAGCTTACCCTAGTAAAACTGACTATCCTACCGATCCTCGACTTCGGCGATGTCATCTACAAAATGGCTTCCAACACTCTACTCAGCAAACTGGATGCAGTCTATCACAGTGCCATCCGTTTTGTCACCAAAGCACCTTATACCACCCACCACTGCGACTTGTATGCTCTAGTCGGCTGGCCCTCGCTACATATTCGTCGCCAGACCCACTGGCTCAGGTCATCTACAAGTCCATGCTAGGTAAAGCTCCGCCTTATCTCAGTTCACTGGTCACGATGGCAACACCCATCCGTAGCATGCGCTCCAGCAGGTGTATCTCACTGATCATCCCTAAAGCCAACACCTCATTTGGCCGCCTTTCGTTCCAGTACTCTGCTGCCTGTGACTGGAACGAACTGCAAAATCGCTGAAGTTGGAGACTTTTATCTCCTCACCAACTTCAAACATCAGCTATCCGAGCAGCTAACCGATCGCTGCAGCTGTACATAGTCTATTGGTAAATAGCCCACCCATTTTCACCTACCTCATTCCCATACTGTTTTTATACTGTTTTTTATTTATTTACTTTTCTGCTCTTTTGCACACCAATATCTCTACCTGTACATGACCATCTGATCATTTATCACTCCAGTGTTAATCTGCAAAATTGTATTATTCGCCTACCTCCTCATGCCTTTTGCACACATTGTATATAGACTGCCCGTTTTTTCTACTGTGTTATTGACTTGTTAATTGTTTACTCCATGTGTAACTCTGTGTTGTCTGTTCACACTGCTATGCTTTATCTTGGCCAGGTCGCAGTTGCAAATGAGAACTTGTTCTCAACTAGCCTACCTGGTTAAATAAAGGTGAAATAAAAAATAATTTAAAAAAAAATAGATTATTGCATTGTTGGGTTCTGAGTTTGCAAGAAAGGCATTTCACTGTACTTGTGCATGTGACATTAAAACGGTCATCTTTAAACTGTTAGAACCAGTAAAGGCTGCTTTACCATTCATGGGTAGTGGAATGAGTTTGGCTTCCCTCCAGGCCTGGGGAGTTTCCTGGCCATGGACCCAAAATATCAATGTTTTGTTCCCTGAGCCACTTAGTTATCACTTTTGCCTTATGGCAAGGTGCTCCATCATGCTGGAAAAGGCATTGTTCGTCACCAAAATGTTCCTGGATGGTTAGGAGTTGCTCACGAAGGATGTGTTGGTACCATTCTTTATTCATGGCTGTGTTCTTAGGCACAATTGTGAGGGAGCCCACTCCCTTGGCTGAGAAGCAACCCCACACGACGAACAATGCCTTTCTCAAGGTCTCAAGATGCTTTATTGTTGGCATGAGACAGGACTGATGGTAGCGCTCACCTTGTCTTCTCCGGACAAGCTTTTTTTTTTTTTTTTTACAGATGCCCCAAACAATCGGAAAGGGGATCAATTCCGGACGACGCTGGGACAAATGTGCGCTGGTTAGGATACAGCCTGGAATAAACCAGGGTTTGTAGTGACGCCCCCTAACACAGAGATGGAGTGTTTTAGAACGCTGCACCACTTGGGAGCCCAGAGTTAATGAGTGTTTTGTTTTATGATGTGTTTTCACCTGGTGCCATGGTTCATAAGCATTATTTATCATAGTAATTTTCATTCGCTGTGTGTAGAAAGTCTCCTTCGCATCCTTCGCTGTGTGTAGAAATTCTCCTTCGCATCTTTGGGAAGAAAACGATGTCGATGGTTGTCGTGTCTATTAAGTCTATTTCTATGTTCCAATGCCGCTTTCAAGTGATAGTTGGAACTAGGAAACTCGGAAATAGCTAACTGTTTGTAGTTATATACATTCGGTTTTCGACAATCAGCAAGTCGGACATTTCCGAGTTTCCTAGTTCCGAATAGTACATGAACACGACACAAGCTCTCCTCTCTCTTCATTGAATGTCGCTTAGTTCGGATTGATGTCACTGGCGGAGGGATTGTTTTGTTCAGGACGGGACAGACATTTGTTCAGAATTAGGCAGAGAGAGAGTAGACCTGATGTGCGCTCAGTTCGCTGAACGTTTGCTACGTTGCGGAACGGTTTGAACTGAACGAGACGTTCCACAAAATGTTATTGTACGTTCTTGAACAAACTGAGGTACGTTTGCTCTCGTTCTGTGGGTGTGGCTTGAACAAATGAGTGACGTATTTGAAGGGCAGTGGACAAGCTGACAGCGCCCCCCTTCCCGTTTCAACTGGTCGTTCAGTACAGTACTGTTTCCGTTCAATTGAACGTTCCAGAACGTAAAAGCGTAGTTACTGAACGCAGCCCTTCAGACATTTGCTAGTGTTGTTGAGAGAAAGCGAGGAATGTTGAAATATTTCGTTCGATGGACAAACTGAAAAGGCAGAACATATAGTTCGAATAGCTTGCCTCATCGAAGTAAAGTATCGAGCTAGCCAAGGAATAACGTTACAAAAATGTCTTCGCCAAGTCCAGGCAAGAGGCGAATGGATACCGACGTGGTGAAACTGTATCCTTTTCTGAGCAAAAACAACAGACAGGCAAAACAATCTTTTTCGTCTTTAGCTAATCATAAATTGTAGTGACAACTATCTACAACTTTTGTAATTACATGTATTGGTTACTGATGACACAGATAACTAGCTAATACAGTATGTTGTGTAAGCGAACAATAACGGCTGTTGTTGGGATTTATGACAACAAAAGTAGGAAACATTTAGTTTTGATCAGGCATCACACGATTCGTTTCAGTTAGCCATAGCTGGGTCAGATCTAGGCTAAATATTTCACCCTCAATAATATATGCTATATAGTTGTTTGATCAGATCAGAAAACTTCCCAAATGTCGTCCAATACCTGTAGTTATCATTTATCAAGCTAATTAGCGTGCTTAATGTTAGTGATACTTTCATCAACCCTTGGTTGTTTTCCACAAACCCTGATTTATTTTATGGAACACATAGCTAGCTGTATCTCTTGAACGACGATGACTAGAAAAGCTAAACAATGACGATGGCCTTGTAGGCACCATTTTCTGCGTGCAATCGGTCGTCCGTCCTTTTACTGGCCTTTCTTTCCTATCTAAGCTATTTCGCTTGCTATTATATCTCGACCTTGTGAAGTCATTCACGTTGACACTCCTGCTGTTATAACGTTAGCTGCATGATTAACCATCAGTAATATTGCATCGCTCTCTTGTTTACAAATCGTTTACATGTCCCCTGCCTTGTCAAGTTTGCCAGTGTTTTTGTTTTTAACCATTTTGATTTTCCAACCTTGAGTCATGTGGAAATTATGTACTATAATAATGGGGAAATGTTTGTGTTAAATGTATTTCCATCCTAAAGTAGTACATGTTGTAACTATGTTTTGCATTTCCCCAACGCTAACTATGATGTAATGGTAGCAAGTTGAATTCCGAATTTTATCAAAGTTCTCATTGGCGCTAGTTAACGTTTATTGTATTTTTTTGTATTTAACAAAGTCTTATTTACAATGACGGCTATGTTCCGGGGCAGAACGACAGATTACCTTGTCAGCTCGGGGATTCGATCTAGCAACCTTTCGGTTACTGGCCCAACGCTCTAACCACTAAGCTAACGCTACCTGCCGCACCAAATTGTAGCCCTTTTCACCAAATGATCAGAATGTAGATGGACATTATAGTTTTTTTTTATCTAGCGCTTAGTTTGTGAAATTTGCCTGAAAGGTTAGGTTTAGACAGCGTGTGTTGAATTGTTTTGTTTTTGTGCTCCTGTAGCGACAACTAGCGCCCTGATTGGTCAGCCTGTTACTATCCGGAAACTGGTAGGGGGCGGGACTAGATAAACGGCTGCTCGAGTGACAACAAATGGGTGGTGCTATCGGGGCTCCTTGTTCCCCTCCTTCCATTGACGTTGACAATTAAAATGGTTCAAATAAAATTATATTTGTCACGTACACGTGTTTAGCAGATGTTAATGCTTGTGCTTCTTGTTCAGACAGGGCAGCAATATGTAACAAGTAATGTCTAACAATTTCACAAACAAATACCTAATACACACAAGTCTTAGTAAAGGAATGGAATTATAAATATATGGAAGAGCAATTGTCATAGATTGAGATACAGTAGATACAGTATATACTTGGATTTTATCAACCGATTATGATTTTTCAACACCGATACCGATTATTGGAGGACCCCCCCCCCAAAAAAAGCAGATGCCGATTAATCGGCCGATTTTTAAAAATATATATATTTAATTTATTTGTAATAATGACAATTACAACAATACTGAATGAACACTTATTTTAACTTAATATAATACATCAATAAAATCAGTTTAGCCTCAAATAAATAATGAAACATGTTCAATTTGGTTTAAATAATGCAAAAACAAAGTGTTGGAGAAGAAAGTAAAAGTGCAATATGTGCTATGTAAGAAAGCTAACGTTTAAGTTCCTTGCTCAGAACATGAGAACATATGAAAGCTGGTGGTTCCTTTTAACATGAGTCTTCAATATTCCCAGGTAAGAAGTTTTAGGTTGTAGTTATTATAGGATTTATAGGACTATTTCTCTCTATACCATTTGTATTTCATTAACCTTTGACTATTGGATGTTCTTATAGGCACTTTAGTATTGCCAGTGTAACAGTATAGCTTCCGTCCCTCTCCTCGCTCCTACCTGGGCTCGAACCATGAACACATCGACAACAGCCAACCTCGAAGCAGCGTTACACATTGCTCCGCAAAAGCCTCGGCCCTTGCAGAGCAAGGGAAACAACCACTCCAAGTCTCAGAGCGAGTGATGTTTGAAACGCTATTAGCGCGCACCCCGCTAACTAGCTAGCAATTTCACATCGGTTACACCAGCCTAATCTCGGGAGTTGATAGGCTTGAAGTCATAAACAACTGCTGGCAAACGCATGAAAGTGCTGTTTGAACGAATGCTTACAAGCCTGCTGGTGACTGAGCAATGGTAGGCAGACTGCTCTATCAAATCATAGACTTCGTTATAACATGATAACACACAGAAATATAAGCCTTAGGTCCTTAATATGGTCGAATCCGGAAACTATCATCTTGAAAACAAGACGTTTATTCTTTCAGTGAAATATGGAACCGTTCCGTATTTTATCTAACGGGTGGCATCCATAAGTCTAAATATTCCTGTAACATTGCACAACCTTCAACGTTATGTCATAATTACGTAAAATTCTGGCAAATTAGGCGGCCCAAACTGTTGCAGATACACTGACTCTGCGTGCAATGAACACAAGAGAAGTGACACAATATCACCTGGTTAATATTGCCTGCTAACCTGGATTTCTTTTAGCTAAATATACTTCTGTGTATTGATTTTAAGAAAAGGCATTGATGTTTATGGTTAGGAACACATTGGAGCAACGATATGCACCGCATCGATTATATGCAACGCAGGACACGCTAGATAAACTAGTAATATCATCAACCATGTGTAGTTAACTAGTGATTATGATTGATTGATTGATAGTTTTTTATAAGATAAGTTTAATGCTAGTTAGCAACTTACCTTGGTTTCTTACTGCATTCGTGTAACAGGTAGTTAGAGCGTTGGACTAGTTAACTGTAAGGTTGCAAGATTGAATCCCCCGAGCTGACAAGGTAAAAATCTGTCGTTCTGCCCCTGAATGAGGCAGTTAACCCACCGTTCCTAGGCAGTCATTGAAAATAAGAATGTGTTCTTAACTGACTTGCCTCGTTAAATAATTTTTAAATAAAGGTGCAAAAAAAGGTTAGTTTTTTTTAAATCGGCCAAATTGGTGTCCAAAAATACCGATTTCCGATTGTTATGAAAACTTGAAATCGGCCCTAATTAATCGGCCACTCTAGTATATACATCAAATGTATTTGTCACATGTGCTGAATACAACAGGTGTAGTAGACCTTACAGTGAGGTCTACTAGACCTCAACCAACAATGCAGTTTTAAGAAAATATCTACAAAAATATATTTTAAAAAGTAAGAGATAAGAATAACAAATAATTAAAGAGCAGCAGCAAATAACAATAGCAGGGCTATATACATGGGGTACCGTGTGGTGAGATATGAGATGAGTAATGCAAGATTTGTAAACATTATTAAAGTGACTAGTGTTCCATTTATTCATTTACACAGATTTCAAGTCTGTGTATGTAGGCTGCAACCTCTCTGTGCTGGTAATGGCTATTTAACAGTCTGTTGGCCTTGAGATAGAAGCTGTTTTTCAATCTCTCGGTCCCAGCTTTGATGCACCTGTACAGTTTTGAGAATGACACATATTAATTTTAACAAAGTCTGCTGCCTCAGTTTGTATGATGGCAATTTGCATATACTCCAGAATGTTATGGAGAGTGATCAGATGAATTGCAATTAATTGCAAAGTCCCTCTTTGCCACGCAAATTAACTGAATCCCCCAAAATTTCAGCCCTGCCACAAAAGGACCAGCTGGCATGTCAGTAATTCTCTCGTTAACACAGGTGAGAGTGTTGACGAGGACAAGGCTGGAGATCACTCTGTCATGCTGATTGAGTTCGAATAACAGACTGGAAGCTTCAAAACGAGGGTGGTGCTTGGAATCATTGTTCTTCTTCTGTCAATCATGGTTACCTGCAAGGAAACATGTGCCGTCATCATTGCTTTGCACAAAAAGGGCTTCACAGGCAAGGATATTGCTGCCAGTATGATTGCACTTAAATCAACCATTTGTCGGATCTTCAAGGAGAGCGGTTCAATTGTTGTGAAGAAGGCTTCAGGGCGTCCAAGAAAGTCCAGCAAGCGCCAGGACGTCTCCTAAAGTTGATTCAGTTGCGGGATCGGGGCACCACCAGAACAGAGCTTGTTCAGGAATGGCAGCAGGCAGGTGTGAGTGCATCTGCACGCACAGTAAGGCAAAGACTTTTGGAGGATGTCCTGGTGTCAAGAAGGGCAGCAAAGAAGCCACTTCTCTCCAGGAAAAACATCAGGGACAGACTGATATTCTGCAAAAGGTACAGGGATTGGTCTGCTGAGGACTGGGGTAAAGTCATTTTCTCTGATGAATCCCTTTCCCGATAGTTAGGGGCATCTGGAAAAAAGCTTGTCCGGAGAAGACAAGGTGAGCGCTACCATCAGTCCTGTGTCATGCCAACAGTAAAGCATCCTGAGACCATTCATGTGTGGGGTTGCTTCTCAGCCAAGGGAGTGGGCTCACTCACAATTTTGCAGCCAGGAAGCCATGAGTGGGCTCACAAGAACACAGCCATGAATAAAGAATGGTACCAACACATCCTTCGAGAGCAACTTCTCCTAACCATCCAGGAACATTTTGGTGACGATTAATGCCTTTTCCAGCATGATGGAGCACCTTGCCATAAGGCAAAAGGGAGTACAGGAGGGGGCTGACCATGCACCCTTGTGGGGCCCTAGTGTTGAGGATCAGCGAAGTGGAGGTGTTGTGTCCTACCTTCACCACCTGGGGGCAGCCACAGGGCAAGGTTTAGATCCAAGTCCTCGAGCTTAATGATGAGCTTGGAGGGTACTATGGTGTTGAATGCTGAGCTATAGTCAATGAACAGCATTCTTACATAGGTATTCCTCTTGTCCAGATAGGATAGGGCAGTGTGATGGCGATTGCATCGTCTGTGGACATATAAGCAAATTGGAGTGGGTGACCGGTAAGGTGGAGATGATATGATCCTTGACTAGTCTCTCAAAGCACTTCATGATGACATAAGTGAGTGCTACGGGGCGATAGTCATTTAGTTCAGTTACCTTTCCATTCTTGGGAACAGGGACAATGGTTAAGGTATAGGTTTAGGGTATGGGCGTCCAAAGAACCCCGGACAGCACTGACCTACACTAAACCCTGCTTCCACAGGGAGCGGATGGGGGGCTTGGAATAGACCGGCCTAGCTACTGACTTCCTATCAGGCCATAAACTGAGGCCCACCTGCCATTATGAAAACAATCCGTTGGAGATGGTTCAGTGTGCATGTCAAGGTTTTGGAGAAAACATTAGATTTTGTTGTTGCAAACGGTTGGTGTCTTTTGGATAATAGCACTGTAGGGTTTAAAAATATCTAGTAACCTAATCTCTCATGACATTTACATTTAAGTCATTTAGCAGACGCTCTTATCCAGAGCGACTTACAAATTGGTGCATTCACCTTATGACATCCAGTGGAACAGTAGTGCATCTAAATCTTTTAAGGGGGGTGAGAGGGATTACTTTATCCTATCCTAGGTATTCCTTAAAGAGGTGGGGTTTCAGGTGTCTCCGGAAGGTGGTGATTGACTCCGCTGTCCTGGCGTCGTGAGGGAGTTTGTTCCACCATTGGGGGGCCAGAGCAGCGAACAGTTTTGACTGGGCTGAGCGGGAACTGTACTTCCTCAGTGGTAGGGAGGCGAGCAGGCCAGAGGTGGATGAACGCAGTGCCCTTGTTTGGGTGTAGGGCCTGATCAGAGCCTGGAGGTACTGAGGTGCCGTTCCCCTCACAGCTCCGTAGGCAAGCACCATGGTCTTGTAGCGGATGCGAGCTTCAACTGGAAGCCAGTGGAGAGAGCGGAGGAGCGGGGTGACGTGAGAGAGAACTTGGGAAGGTTGAACACCAGACGGGCTGCGGCGTTCTGGATGAGTTGTAGGGGTTTAATGGCACAGGCAGGGAGCCCAGCCAACAGCGAGTTGCAGTAATCCAGACGGGAGATGACGAGTGCCTGGATTAGGACCTGCGCCGCTTCCTGTGTGAGGCAGGGTCGTACTCTGCGGATGTTGTAGAGCATGAACCTACAGGAACGGGCCACCGCCTTGATGTTAGTTGAGAACGACAGGGTGTTGTCCAGGATCACGCCAAGGTTCTTAGCGCTCTGGGAGGAGTACACAATGGAGTTGTCAACCGTGATGGCGAGATCATGGAACGGGCAGTCCTTCCCGGGAGGAAGAGCAGCTCCGTCTTGCCGAGGTTCAGCTTGAGGTGGTGATCCGTCATCCACACTGATATGTCTGCCAGACATGCAGAGATGCGATTCGCCACCTGATCATCAGAAGGGGGAAAGGAGAAGATTAATTGTGTGTCGTCTGCATAGCAATGATAGGAGAGACCATGTGAGGTTATGACAGAGCCAAGTGACTTGGTGTATAGCGAGAATAGGAGAGGGCCTAGAACAGAGCCCTGGGGACACCAGTGGTGAGAGCACGTGGTGTGGAGACGGATTCTCGCCACGCCACCTGGTAGGAGCGACCTGTCAGGTAGGACGCAATCCAAGCGTGGGCCGCGCCGGAGATGCCCAACTCGGAGAGGGTGGAGAGGAGGATCTGATGGTTCACAGTATCGAAGGCAGCCGATAGGTCTAGAAGGATGAGAGCAGAGGAGAGAGAGTTAGCTTTAGCAGTGCGGAGGGCCTCCGTGATACAGAGAAGAGCAGTCTCAGTTGAATGACTAGTCTTGAAACCTGACTGATTTGGATCAAGAAGGTCATTCTGAGAGAGATAGCGGGAGAGCTGGCCAAGGACGGCACGTTCAAGAGTTTTGGAGAGAAAAGAAAGAAGGGATACTGGTCTGTAGTTGTTGACATCGGAGGGATCGAGTGTAGGTTTTTTCAGAAGGGGTGCAACTCTCGCTCTCTTGAAGACGGAAGGGACGTAGCCAGCGGTCAGGGATGAGTTGATGAGCGAGGTGAGGTAAGGGAGAAGGTCTCCGGAAATGGTCTGGAGAAGAGAGGAGGGGATAGGGTCAAGCGGGCAGGTTGTTGGGCGGCCGGCCGTCACAAGACGCGAGATTTCATCTGGAGAGAGGGGGAGAAAGAGGTCAGAGCACAGGGTAGGGCAGTGTGAGCAGAACCAGCGGTGTCGTTTGACTTAGCAAACGAGGATCGGATGTCGTCGACCTTCTTTTCAAAATGGTTGACGAAGTCATCTGCAGAGAGGGAGGAGGGGGGATTTAGGAGGGAGGAGAAGGTTGCAAAGAGCTTCCTAGGGTTAGAGGCAGATGCTTGGAATTTAGAGTGGTAGAAAGTGGCTTTAGCAGCAGAGAGAGAAGAGGAAAGTGTAGAGAGGAGGGAGTGAAAGGATGTCAGGTCCGCAGGGAGGCGAGTTTTCCTCCATTTCCGCTCGGCTGCCCGGAGCCCTGTTCTGTGAGCTCGCAATGAGTCGTTGAGCCACGGAGCGGGAGGGGAGGACCGAGCCGGCCTGGAGGATAGGGGACATAGAGAGTCAAAGGATGCAGAAAGGGAGGAGAGGAGGGTTGAGGAGGCAGAATCAGGAGATAGGTTGGAGAAGGTTTGAGCAGAGGGAAGAGATGATAGGATGGAAGAGGAGAGAGTAGCGGGGAGAGAGAGCGAAGGTTGGGACGGCGCGATACCATCCGAGTAGGGGCAGTGTGGGAAGTGTTGGATGAGAGCGAGAGGGAGAAGGATACAAGGTAGTGGTCGGAGACTTGGAGGGGAGTTGCAATGAGGTTAGTGGAAGAACAGCATCTAGTAAAGATGAGGTCGAGCGTATTTCCTGCCTTGTGAGTAGGGGGAAGGTGAGAGGGTGAGGTCAAAAGAGGAGAGGAGTGGAAAGAAGGAGGCAGAGAGGAATGAGTCAAAGGTAGACGTGGGGAGGTTAAAGTCGCCCAGAACTGTGAGAGGTGAGCCGTCCTCAGGAAAGGAGCTTATCAAGGCATCAAGCTCATTGATGATCTCTCCGAGGGAACCTGGAGGGCGATAAATGATAAGGATGTTAAGCTTGAAAGGGCTGGTAACTGTGACAGCATGGAATTCAAAGGAGGCGATAGACAGATGGGTAAGGGGAGAAAGAGAGAATGACCACTTGGGAGAGATGAGGATCCCGGTGCCACCACCCCGCTGACCAGAAGCTCTCGGGGTGTGCGAGAACACGTGGGCAGACGAAGAGAGAGCAGTAGGAGTAGCAGTGTTGTCTGTGGTGATCCATGTTTCCGTCAGTGCCAAGAAGTCGAGGGACTGGAGGGAGGCATAGGCTGAGATGAACTCTGCCTTGTTGGCCGCAGATTGGCAGTTCCAGAGGCTACCGGAGACCTGGAACTCCACGTGGGTCGTGCGCGCTGGGACCACCAGATTAGGGTGGCCGCGGCCACGCGGTGTGGAGCGTTTGTATGGTCTGTGCAGAGAGGAGAGAACAGGGATAGACAGACACATAGTTGACAGGCTACACAAGAGGCTACGCTAATGCAAAGGAGATTGGAATGACAAGTGGACTACACGTCTCGAGTGTTCAGAAAGTTAAGCTTACGTAGCAAGAATCTTATTGACTAAAATGATTAAAATGATACAGTACTGCTGAAGTAGGCTAGCTGGCAGAGGCTGCGTTGTTGACTATGTAGGCTAGCTGGCAGTGTCTGCGTTGTTGACACTACACTAATCAAGTCGTTCCGTTGAGTGTAATGGTTTCTACTGTGCTACTGTGCTGCTATTCGGGGCTAGCTAGCAGTGTTGATTTACGTTACGTTGCGTTAAAAGAACGACAATAGCTGGCTAGCTAACCTAGGAAATCGCTCAAGACTACACAATTATCTTTGATACAAAGACGGCTATGTAGCTAGCTATGTAGCTAGCTACGATCAAACAAATCAAGCCGTTGTACTGTAATGAAATGAAAAATGTGATACTACCTGTGGAGCGAAGCGAAATGCGACCGGATTGTTGAGTGCGGAAGTTCTGTTACGTTAAGGACGACGAATAGCTGGCTAGCTAACCTCGATAAATTAAGATAATCACTCTAAAACTACACACTCTAAACTACACAATTATCTTGGATACGAAGACAGCAAAGACAACTATGTAGCTAGCTAACACTACACTAATCAAGTCGTTCAGTTGAGTGAAAGTTGTGCTGCTAATCGGTAGACGGTGGACTAGCTAACGGTAGACGTTAGCTAGCTAGCTAGCTGCAGGGCGGTGTAGACTGCGTTAGGACGACGAAATACGATAATTACGCAATTATCTATGATACAAAGACGGCAATGTAGCTAGCTAAGAAGAAAAATTGCTAAGATTAGACAAATCAAACCGTTGTACTATAATGAAATGTAATGAAATGTACTACTACCTGCGGACCGAGTGCAGATGCGACCGCTCGCTCCAACCCGGAAGTCACTACTCTATTTCAGCCACAGCCATGACGGTGTGTGTGTTTTCTGGGAAAACATGCACAATGACTTTTCCCCTCTTTAGTAAAGCTATTGCGTCCTCCTCCCACCCCCCTAACATACTGTCTGGTTTGAAATCAATGCATGGATATCATGAGTAATTAGCTGCCTTCCCGGGCAGTTCTCTCAAGACATTAATATAAATTGCATAAATAAATAATGAACAGTACAGTAGGCTAAACATCAAATGAGCAGTGGCCTATTGAGTGCCATCGCTGTGAGGAACATGCATGTGTTGGAGAGGGAGAGATACTTTCATGATTGTGTGTCATCTTGAGATGTTTGTTTTTTGTCTTAGCATGTTTTGTGTCTGTGTGTGTGTGTGTGTGTGTGCGCATGCACGTGTGTACTTGTGGGTTTATACACGTGTGGGTGTTCCTGAAGTTTAGGTGGGGGCTGGGTATTGTGGTAAATCTGTCCTTTCTTTGTGCCTGCCAAATCCGCATAGTCTGTTGTCTCTGGCACTGGATCTTGTATATTAGTATGTGAAGCCTCTGCTCTCTTATCTGATAAGAGAACATTGTAAAGCCTGGTAGAAAAACCTGTACACAGTAAATCCAGTGTTTTTAGCCCAGCACCAGTGGAGAAATGTGGGCTGTGCATGATATACTATATACACAAAAGTATGTGGACACCCCTTCAAATTAGTGGATTTGGCTATTTCAGCCACACCTGTTGCTGACAAGTGTATCAAATTGAGCACACAGCCATGCAATCTCCATAGACAAGCATTGGCAGTAGAATGGCCTTACTGAAGAGCTCAGTGACTTTCAACGTGACACCGTCATAGGATGCCACCTTTCCAACAAGTCAGTTCATCAAATTTCTGCCCTGCCAGAGCTGCCCCAGTCAACTGTAAGTGCTGTTATTGTGAAGTGGAAACATGTAGGAGCAACAACGGCTCAGTTGCAAAGTGGTAGGCCACACAAGCTCACAGAATGGGACCGCCGAGTGCTGTAACGCGTAGAAATGGACTGTCCTCGGTTGCAACACTCACTACCCAGTTCCAAACTGCCTCTGGAAGCAACGTCAGCACAATAATTGTTAGTCGGGAGCTTCATGAAATGTGTTTCCATGGTCGAGCAGCCGCACACAAGCTTACGGTCACTATGCACAATACGTCGGCTGGAGTGGTGTAAAGCTCACTGCCTTTGGACTCTGAAGCAGTGGAAACGCGTTCTCTGGAGTGATGAATCACGCTTCACCATCTGGCAGTCCGATGGACAAATCTGGGTTTGGCGGACGCCAGAAGAATGCTACCTGCCCGAATCATAGTGCCAACTGTAATGTTCGGTGTTGGAGGAATAATAGTCTGTGGCTGTTTTTCATGGTTCGGACTAGGCCCCTTCGTTCCAGTGAAGGCAAATCTTAACACTACAGTATACAATTACATTTTAGACGATTCGGTGCTTCCAACGTTGTGACAACAGTTTGGGAAAGGCCTTTTCCTGTTTCAGCATGACAATGCCCTGTGCACAAAGCAAGGTCCATACAGAAATGTTTTTGTTGAGATCGGTGTGGAAGAACTTGACTGGCCTGCACAGAACCCCATCGAACACCTTTGGGATGAATTGGAACACTGACTGCGAGCCAGGCCTAATCTCCCGACATCAGTGCCTGACCTCACTAATGCTTTTGTGGCTGAATGGAAGCAAGTCCCCGCAGCAATGTTCCAACATCTAGTGGAAAGCATTCCCAGAAGAGTGGAGGGTGTTATAGCAGCAAAAGTGGGACCAACTCTACATCAATGCCCATGAATTTGGAATGAGATGTTCGACGAGCAGGTGTCCAGATGTAGTGTATATCAGCCACTCAGTGTGAGGGCATGTCTTTTGTTTACTCCAGGCAGCAGAGGAACAGGTAAATGTAGAGCATGCTCAATGTAGAACGCATGACTGTTTGTCATGATGACCTCTGGGGACTGGTTCCATTTCAGGCCCTAGTCCCTTCCCTTTGTACCTACGGACTATTTCAGTGTTTGGTATTGTCTGTGTGCACGCATCAGCCATGGGCCCTAGGGGAAAGACAAGACAGAGATGCATTGTAGCCAGCCTTATTTATAGGTCCTGTCTGTTGTAGGTCACAGTCACTGCTGACTGCCCTGCTCCCATCCTTTAGTCTAGGCCAGTGTTCTTCAATCCTGCTCCTGTTCAGTTGTTCCTAAACCCAATAAAAAAAAAAAAAATTTTCTTGATGTTGTGACTTAAGCCTAGCTGCAAACCAAGACAGACTGAACATAATAGATAGATAAACCAATAAATACATTCACTAAACCTTCCAGTTAGGACAATGGCAATAGAGACTAAATAAAATACACACAAAGCAAATATTTTACTTCATAACTATCAACTAATGTCCTCCACGGCTCCTATGCCCTTGGTGGTTGATACAGAAATGAATGAGATTAAATAAAAACTGAAGTAAAATCTTCTTGATGTGGACTGGAGTGGCGAGTTAGCTAGATAACATGATATGTTTAGAGATCTATCTCTATGGCCCTATTCCCACTACGAGATATGAAGGAGCAGAGTTGCAGAAGAGAATTCTACTTTTTAATTCACATTACATCCTTGCCTTTCGTTGGTCAACACAACAGTCTTGGTCTGCAGCTCAAATTTACCATAAATATCACAGTAGGCACTAGCCAGCACAAACTATTCAACAATGACAAACTTTTCTTCTGAAACATATTACATTATTAAATAATGCAACCAAACCATATTACGCTATTGAATAATGCAACAATTCACAAGCATGTATGTGCAGTCAATTAAAGGGTTTATCTTCTCATCTGTAGGCTACACTCATTACATTTTAGCTTCAAGAACAAAGCAAAGAGTTGCTGTAACAGCATGTCTTCATCAAGTAACGTTAGCTTATAAGAAATGACAGATTAACCCTTTCACATACATGTACAAGTACAGCACCTTACAACATTACAACAAACCAGGCTTCATTTTTATCAATATCATGCAAATCATTACGTGGTTAAAGCAACATGCGACTGAAAATGTGACCAAGCTTTTTATTTGGAAGCCCATACCCGCCACACAATTTGTACATTTTTTATTAAAATGCCACATGATTTGTCAACGTACACATTTAGTCTGTGCTTCAGTCTGATCAACTGTAGCCTACTGATAACATCCACAGCTGCAGGTAGCCTAGAGAAGCCTATGCGCTCTGATCCCATCTGGGCCTGGGGAAACGTAATGTCATGTTTTTGTAGCCTAAGTTATGAATTTATAGCCTAAAATAGGCACATTTATTTGTGTTCTGAGAATTTGATCAAATTTGATGTATATTCACACTGGTGGCTAGGCTATCTACAGCTTTATATAAAAAATGATTGACTGGAATGAATAAATTAACACAGTAGTGATGACATACTGTACGAGTATCTTTTTAATTGCAGATGCAAAGTCCTACGCAATGCCTTTGCAATGCAGCGAGCTCGGCCCTGTTCTTTTATTTGTTGTCCAATCACATTTGTCTGTTTTTGGGTAAAGGGTTTTAATGTTTTCATCCTCCCTAGGGTAGGGGTTTTTCTAGGTGTAAATAAATAATCATATGGCCTGATTTAGAAAAATAATCTTGTCCCATCAAAGCCCATATAAAACCGTTTTTTAAATTGTATTTTTACAGCTGATTTATTACCATGTCATTCGCTACAACTAGGGTGGGAGTTGATTAGGTTAGCCCCCACAGGAAAACAATTCATACACTCTAGGACCTGTGGTGCCACATCTGAAATGACCAAACAATGTTATAAAACATATCCTGTTTTACATGTTTTTGGTAGTGGGATGGGTTTCCATAGTTTTACATGGCTCAGTGCATCTGGCAGCTACTGTGACAATGTGTGTGTGTGTGTGAGAGAGAACCTCATGTTGTTAGACCCAACTGACCCAGGTGGAAATGAAACAGACTTCTAGAGCCATAGTAGTTTCTCATCTCCGTGACAACCCTAACAGACACAGCATGACACATTGTTGTTGCTCTGGATGAGAGAACCACAGAGATGAACTACTATCAACCCAGGAGCTGTCTGTCACTAAACAAACTCCCACTGTTGTCCACCAGACACTCCTTTAGCCCTCCTCCTCTCTGTTTTAGGAAAGTGTTTCATTCTCTAAGCATCCTTTTGTACCTTGTGGCATGATCCAGAAGTTAAGTTGTGTAGTGCTTTGTTGAGCTTATTTGCTGTAGAAATATAGAAAAGACACCTCATGTGTGATGGATGGGTCTAGATGTCAGCGGTGTCCAGTCGTATCCACACTGAGGGCCAGTGCATCTGGCAGCTACTGTGACAATTTCAGAATGTAACACGCTGTTGCTGCAATTTCAGGTAAAAACTCAATAAAACAAGTCTCAAATATTAGACAAATGTCTACATTTCAGCTGCGCTATTACTATTTATACTACAGGAGTGTTTGATCAATGAGACAATTGTGTTTTGCCCTGATTCAAGGGGGGCAACTGTCAGGTGAATGTTGTGCGCGGCCCCCGGAAGTAGGGGTTGAGAAGTAGCAAGTAAGCAAGTTTACAATTGAGTAATAAGTGTAGCCGTCTGTATTTTTACGAAACGTTTAGTAAGTTTGGAGAGTCTCACTCTCTTTATTTTCTTCTCTCCCATTCTTTTCCCTCCCACAGCCTCATCTCGTTCACCCAGGTGAACTTGAACATTGGCCAACTGAACTGTCTCAATTCATTGGTCAAAACAATACAGGGCACAGGTGTCAGAATGTGGAAGGTGTTTCCATCCATAGACCCTGGTGACTGATGCCCAGCATGTAGCTCCACAGCGGGGGTCCTCATCAGGCCAGAGCATTGTCTCCCAGAGGCCTAGACTAGTTGATGGGACACTGGTGCTTTCCTATTGTTTCGGTTCCTATTCTCCCAAGAAGAGAAGCTGATACCCACATTTGGTTAGTTCTGGGTAGAGCCTGAGGGTGTTGGGTTATTGTGTGAAGTTAGGCTATTTCTGGTTATAATATGACATTGTTTGTTATAAGAGAGTGAGGTAACGTATTAGTTATTTGTGTGGTTAGTTTTGGTTAGGGTAAGTGTTTGTGTGTTGGCTGAGTCTGATCACTACATTATTGATCAGACACCACGGCTGGCGTTATCGATCCTATGTTTGACCTTAGCCCAGAGTATCTCTCACACACACTGGTTCTACTGACCTCAGACCAGGGCTGAGTCCCAAATGGCACTCTATTTATTGCACTACTTTTGATCAGTACCGTTTGGGACGGAGCCCAGTTCACCCAACTAGTTGGATTCTGATTGTGGCTCATTTTAATTGGCTTGTTTTACTTTCATTTAAAATGTGTGTTGTTTGTACTGTAGCCTTCTCGTTAGTCACGTTCAGTCGTGTCTTTTCCTTAACAAGTGCTCAGCATCGAGAGCAAGCATGAGGTAACCATCCTCAGCGGACTCAATGAGTTTGTGGTCAAGTTCTACGGCCCACAAGGAAGTAAGTGTTTTCATAAACAGCCTAATGACTTCCGCTGGCTTCTCACTGGGCTCATTGTGTCTATGCAAAGATCTGTATGGTAGGCTATATGGAGGCAATCCTCCTCCCTGTGTGTGTGTGTGTGTGTGTGTGTGTGTGTTTCTAATCAAATGTGGTTGTTTTTTAGCACCTTATGAAGGAGGTGTATGGAAGGTGCGAGTAGACTTACCAGACAAATACCCCTTCAAGTCTCCATCTATAGGTACAGTATCAAAATGCATCTGTCAACAATCTCTATGTAATAGAAACTAATAACATAACTGGTTAAAGCATTGTGGAAATGACTAACACAGGTTTTCTATGAAAACTAACTTTATTGTTCTCCTCACAGGATTCATTAATAAAATCTTTCATCCCAACATTGATGAAGCGTAAGTTCATTTTGATGATATCGTTTTAGTAGTTTGCAACTAATGTACGGTATGTTGACGTATAGGCCTGGACAATCTTATCAGTTATACATCATGTTTGTTATATCACAGAATGCTGCTCACAGTTCTGTTTATTTTCTGCTCTCTCATCTCCCCTCTCCTTCAGCTCAGGGACGGTGTGTCTAGATGTCATCAACCAGACGTGGACAGCCCTGTATGGTGAGTAACAGTTCAGAATTGATTTCAAAATGGACACAATGGACATGCTACCACTTCAGTTTGGAAATGTTTGAAACTCACTGAATGGTTTGTTCCATGACATGGGTACATACTGTACCCTTTCTCTATGATCATGTCTGGGCTGGTGGGAGCAGCTGTGAGGGGAGCGGCTATAAGAGCGACCGACTAGGAAAACAGGTCTACAATGTCTCAACTTAGTGTTTATTAGGCTTTTATATGGCTCGCCTTGTGAATAGCTGAGCATGATTGCCATACAGAAGTTCCTATCATTGAAAACTGAACTAGCAATTTAACTGTACAAGGAATTGACCTTGTTGCTGTGGTTTGAACTCTTGTTTCAACGATTAGGAACACTGTGTCAGTGGGACATACCAGACGTGGCATTATAATGTATTTTTTAGCAGGGTCAATCGGTTTTAACATGACTGAAAATGATCACCCGTTCTGGTTGGAGTTGTTGGCCCATTCACTGCTTGTAGCAGATAGGCTGTTGTATTGATGGTGAGAGCAGAACAGAGACCTAGTAGTCATTTGTCATGACAGGACTCAATATGAAATGCAAAATTGTGAGGCCAACTAACCTCCAAATGAAATACTTGTGATGTGGCGGGGTTGTTTTGCGGTTCAACTTGTACGGTTGTACTAATTGTGCAATTAGTTGTGCAATTAGTACAGCTCATTGAGTGTTTACCTTGAGTCAAAGGTTGCACATTAGCACCTCTTTAACCCCCATAATGTAAAACACTGGTCGTCCCTCCTCCCCTTGCAGACCTGACCAACATCTTTGAGTCATTCCTGCCCCAGCTGTTGGCCTACCCCAACCCTATCGACCCTCTGAACGGAGACGCTGCCGCCATGTACCTGCATCGGCCAGAGGACTACAAACACAAGATCAAAGGTGAGGCACACACATGTACATATACACACACACACACACACACACACACACACACACACACACACACATATATACATACTGTATATAAATACACATATACATACTGTATAAGGTGAACGCACCAATTTGTAAGTCGCTCTGGATAAGAGCGTCTGCTAAATGACTTAAATGTAAATATACACACATATACATACTGTATATACATACACACACACATATACATACTGTATATACATACACGCACACACACACACACACGATCGACTGTCTGACTCTTTTCCTTCTCTCTGTTCCAGAGTATCTTCAAAAGTATGCGACAGAGGAGGCTCTAAAGGAGCAGGAGGAGGGAGGTGACTCCTCGTCTGAGAGTTCCATGTCTGACTTCTCTGAGGATGAGGCTCAGGACATGGAGTTGTAGTGAAGGGCTGGCAACCGCCCTCCCCTCACCCACACGGACTATCATTTCCTAAAGAGCAGAAGCAAACTATTATATTCATATTTAAACAAGGCAATTGTTTTATTACTAAACAAACAAGGATTTTTATGGATTATATGTATGAGAAGTGGCGGTGTGAAATGTCAGTCTCCCCCTCGTCTAGGTATTCTTTATTACTTACCCATAGCCCTCTACCAACACCACCCCACCCACATTATTACCCCCTCCTACCCAGAAAGGAGTGCAGCATTCCCATGATCCTAGATGCCCCCCTTCGGTCTGGATGATATTCTGATTAACCCAACCATGATGGAACCGACGATAGGGTGAGAGCAGAGCATCATGGGAAGACAAGACTGTCAGACTGTCATTGTCATGACAGAGACAGGGATGGAATGTTTACTCAGTACCGCCTCCCCACCACAGTTTAGATTTTTAATTCTCAGAATGGTTCTGTATTTGGTGAGTGAAACACTGTTTCAACAGTTACAGCTTTTTTCTTCCTCCCCATGCTCTACCAGAAGCTCTCTGTCTCTAGTGCATGGCCCCCTCTCTCTGGAGTTATTACCACAATGAGGAATTACACCATTTCGAAAGTCATTTTCTGCCTTCCTTTGGATGGGGTTGGAAGCTACCATCAGGAACAGGATCATTCCTTCCTGAGGATCAGTTGGTGGGTTTCATCCAGATCCACCTATCCAATATGGCTGTTTTTGACCCATCTTTCAGGCCTTGCCCCAGAGGCCAGTATGCAAGCCTATCAACCCACCACACCCTGGTTGTCATAGAAACTGTTCTGTAAACACGCCTTTCACCCCGTAGACAGGAGCACCAGCTCACCAACCAAAGACAACCTACCACACCACTTAACACCTGAGAGAGATAGTGAGTGTGTGTGTGAGAGAGAGAGAGAGAGAGAGAGAGAGAGAGAGAGAGAGAGAGAGAGAGAGAGAGAGAGAGAGAGAGAGAGAGAACCTCATATTGTTAGACCCAACTGACCCAGGTGGAAATGAAACAGACTTCTAGAGCCATAGTAGTTTCTCATCTCCGTGACAACCCTAACACACAGCATTACACATTGTTGTTGCTCTGGATGAGAGAACCACAGAGATGAACTACTATCAACCCAGGAGCTGTCTGTCACTAAACAAACTCCCACTGTTGTCCACCAGCCACTCCTTTAGCCCTCCTCCTCTCCGTTTTAGGAAAGTGTTTCATTCTCTAAGCATCCTTTTGTACCTTGTGGCATGATCCAGAAGTTAAGTTGTGTAGTGCTTTGTTGAGCTTATTTGCTGTAGAAATATAGAAAAGACACCTCATGTGTGATGGATGGGTCTAGATGTCAGCAGTGTCCAGTCGTATCCACACTGAGGTCCAGTGCATGACCAGGCTTCATTCCATCCAAGCACTAACACACCTGTTTGGACTTCTCTCAGTCTTTATGGAAGACTATGATTAGTTGAATCAGGTGTGTTGGTTGGTACAGGAGCCACATCACTGGCCCTCTGTAGATAAAACTGGACTGCCCTGATCTAGGGGTTGGATTGGGTTGTTGTGTGGGACTGGGCTGGGAGGTGTTGAGGGGTACCTGGGGACTTGTGGGGTGTACGGGAATTTTGCCTATTGCTTGTGTTCAACTATAATAGGTATTTGACTTGCGTAGTGCTAGTTAATGTGCCAGATGGTGAATCCTATTATAATCTATGGTTTTATTCCTTCTATAGCAAGCTAGTTTCAAAGCGAATTGTCCTGTAAAGGTGAAGCATTTAGTTTGAATTAGATTTGTTTTTTTCTTCTCCTGATTTGAATCTGATCCTCCAAAGGCATGTTGCATCTCTGTATCCTTTCTCTTATGCAAATGGTCTCTTCTGTCAGTGTGCAAGTGAACTTATCTAGCCTGGGTGTCTGGCTGTTTCTGCTGTGGCCAACTCCTTTGTTCACTGTTGTGACGTCATGTTGGGCTTAAGCAGAAACACACTGTCTGGCACCCAGGCTAGATGAGTACAGCTACATACCCAGACTGGCAAGCAGTGTTTTGGGTTTTTCAAACTTTGATCTCTAACTCGGCAGCACCACATTGGGAGTGCTCCAGGATTCTACTCTCCTACTATTGTGTTCATGGAGAGGTTGGTCAAGGCTCATCAACCTACACAGGGTGTCCCATTCATGCCACAGTACAGTACATGGGCCCAATCATATCCCCAGATTGGTGTGCTTAATCCTATGATATTCTATAGGGCACATTCTATATGAGACTTTCATATAGAAATGCAATGTGAATGGGTGTCTGTTCCACACAATAGAGGATATTGTCCATTCTGTACATGACAGATCTACCTATGATTTTCTAAACATTGTGCATCAATTCAATATGCTACTAGTGACATGTACAGTAACTGAAAAGGGTTGGGGTCCTAAACTTTAGGAGCCGGGTGTATATTACTGCCATAATAATGTGGACCCTTTGCTCAAAGCAGATGTCATAATGGTTCAAAACACTGCCGTAAAGCCTGTTACAGGGGGGTGTACGGGCCTCTTGTCCCAGGTCACATAAGACGAGATGTCATCTGTATTTCTTTAAGAAAACTCATCATAGCTTTCATTGGGGACATCCTAGTCGTACACAAGAATTGAATCACAATTGATTTAATCCCTTTGTTTTCATTTTCACAAAATGCAACAACTGTCAAATGTATAATAATATAGTTAACATAATTTGAAGTATTAGGGTGCAGGGTGACGTTACAGATGACAGAACAGGCCCCACACCGCAGTCCCACATGATGGTGAAGCTATTGTTGATATTTGTCTGTAATTTGTTTTTTGCCTCCATTAAACTAAGAACAGGAGAGTTGATGAGACAGGAAAATTGCATTTCTTTGAGAAATTATTGCATTGAAAAACATGCACTGTCTTTACTGACATGGGAAAGCCTCAGCATTGAGATGGTTCGAGTTAGCATTAGCATCCTAATACATTATGAGTGTAGTTTTAGCATTATGCCAACTGTGTCTCAATAACATGGGCACCAGACACTGTGGTGTATTGTAATGGTTACCACAAGAGAACAGCCATAGTGTGTAACTATGTTGGCTATTAGCAAATTGAGCATAATTTGAGGAGAAACATGTATTCTACACATTCAACTTGGCACAAAAGCAGAACAACGAACATCTGAAGAAAATACATAATGTCTGCTCTCACTGTTTGAGTTGCAAACTTGTTCGAAGCAACAATCAGTGATTGGACAGGACCCTTTTCCTTTAGCTGTTTAGCGTCAGGACACATTAGTCATTACAGTATGTGTATTCACTCCCTTTCAATAATGAGATATATACTGTATTTGAAGCGTTATTTGTTTTAATCCTTTAAGGATGTAGAAGACCAGGAATTACCACATTTTTAAAGGCAAATAAGTTAATGAATAAATGTGCTTCCCTTGTAACTTTATAAATAAATAAACAAAAATATGAAAAACTCCTTTAAAATCGTCTCTGTTTTACTACTGGTTTGTGGTCTGATTATCTCCACTTTCCCTGGAGTGTACAAATGCTCACTCCACCTTGTGAGTTTTAAAGCATTTTGATTGGTATAACTATGGGCTTGATGGATTTTTCATCATATTTCTAAAAGACTGAGCAGCACCAGAATCAGAGGGGCGACAGGTAGCCTAGCGGTTAGAGAGGCAAGCCAGCAACCGGAGGTTTCCCAGTTCTCCGGGGGAAAAGTCCTGGAGGAAGTGAGCTGGCAACCGTTGCGTTGCTGGCATCAAATCCTAGATGCCATTGTAAGGCGTTGTGCCCTTGAGCAAGGCACTTAGCCCCCCACAACAACAGTTCCCCGGTCCCCAATGTGGCACCCTCTCGCACCTCTCCAAAACCTGTATGTATGCGTGTGTGTCTTTCGGAGAAGTAACATTTTGGTTGGAACTTGTGGGCAATTGACCAATAGTATTATACCAGGTCTGGCCAGCAGAGGGCATAAACTACATGTAAATACTTGAAGCTTTTCTACCTTTCTTCTATGGTTCAATGTCCTTTACTCTCTTTGGTCAGACATATTCTCAGATATTAGAGTCTACATAGTACACAGTGGTTTCCTTTCCTTGTCTCCTCTCATCTGTACTGATCTAAATAATAATAATACAATAAACCCCCCCCCCAGTTCAGAGTGGATGGACAGGAGATGTAGCCTAGCTGAGGAGTAAAATGTTGTCAACGATGACTCCAATTTAAACATTTTTATTGATCAAAGGGATTATTTATACAGGTAAGTCCCATTGACATTGATCTACACAAATTCTAAATTATACAAACATTTTATTTGCATTTTCATCAGAAAATTACAGCAACATTTCCATAAATTAATATTACGTCATAGGCCTACAAGCAAAAGATTAACTAGAGCAGGTAGAAACATGATTTCACAGAATGTGTCTTTGTTTTGTTTTTCATTTATTGTGGGGGAAGGGGGGGGGGGGCAGATAGTGGTTATGTACTGTAGGTAGGCTAGGTTAGGCGTGAGGTAGAGCGGGCAGACTTTGGGGTTAGACTGGGTATCTGCAATGGAAAGGGCTGAGTTCCTCTAAAGTCAATAGGATGTAGAGAGATGACACGTCATTACTAAAATGTGCAGTAGGTCTGGTCTCTGTGGTAAACCTGTGTCAGCATGGGGACCATCTGTTTTACAATTAGCTGGGTGACTTTTATTTGTCATTTCTGTCCTGTGGCAGAAGATGGCTCAATGACAGACAGGTTATGAGGTGATTGTGGCTGGGACTCATCTTAAAATATAAAATAGCTATCATTATCGAAATATTACCCTTCGTGTCCCCCGCCTCCAGCGCACAGCCATCTGCCCGCTCATTAGGCGGGATTAGGCTAGATTGACGAGGGCGGCAACAATACATAAAACCTCACATAATTCTGCCCAAAAACAATGACAATTTCTCTCAACCAGTGGCATATGGGATATTTAGGTGATCGCTGATTCCGCCCTGTGATAAGCAGTGCCCACTTTGTCAAAGGTAGGGGCGAACAATATTTTGCTTCCTCATTCCCAGCGTGCCTCTCCAGGGTGCTGTTGGAGAGACTCATCGCTGCGGCGCTCCACCAACGTTCCGTCAAAAAAACAATCTAACATAAATCATGTAGCAGATATAGGATATGGTAGACAGGGTATGTAGCCATTTCTGTAGGCCAAAGAATGGAGATAAAATGTAAGACAATGTAATGAGACGGACACTTTTTTACATCATGCAGGTTTCTCCGATCAAATTGCCTAACTAACCTAAATGGTGCTAAATCAAATAAAATATGTGCTGTAATTTTAACAAACAACATATCCTAAAAACAGGACAGGTCAAACAAAGTAAAATGGACAACCACAGCTGTTGTCCAGGAGTTTCACCCCTTTGTCATGATCAATGGTTTAAAGTTTGTATCTGTACAAGCTAATCATAGTGAAAAAGAAAATCATTCTGCTTTCCCCGCCGTGTAAACACATTGCAAACAGGCTCACGATAACTCCTGATAAAGTTGAGTAGCTGATATACAGAGCTTAAATAGACAAATTGATTATTCACAGGAATCAGAACTAATTAAACCAATGCATCGGCCTGTTTTACAAACGGTGGGCCTAACACATGAATGGGCATTCATAAAATTCCATTGTGGCTGACATGGTAGGCTACACCCCAGTAGGCACGAGCCAACGTCTTTTGGATGTCTTTTTTTAATTTTAAAGGGTAGGTTTACCACATAGATGGACATTCATACAATTCCATTTCAGGCTACACCTCAGTAAGCAATGACCGACGGGGACGCCTTTTGGACATCTTTTTTTGGTGCGGTCTGGACCAGCCTTGATTGCCACAGACATACATTTATGGACCAGCCTTGATTTGAGCCAAACATAGACGTCTATAAATGACCTCTTTTCAACTTTAATTTAAAACTAAAAATGTACCTGAATTCAACGTCCAGAAAACACGCCTTTTCAACATCCTGGAAAATATGTATTTTAAACATACGAAAAATACATTTTCACCTTTTATTCAGAACCTACATTTACCCTAACTTCAACGTCTAGAAAATACTTATTTTCAATGTAATTTTGCTTACGGGGATTATTCTAGTTTTGCAGGGGGCAGCATTTTTTGGTTTCACCTAGGGCGGCAGAACGGAAAGGACCAGCTCCAGGGTACTTCTTTCTCACCGCCCCAAACTGTTTAAAGTGGGATCAGATTGACATGGCATTGTCCAATGAGGTTGTAGAGTAAGCCCAAGCACGTGCATGTCTTTGTGCACAGCTGCAGGGGCTCGAGAGCAATTACGCGATGACATAGTACACAACTTTTATGGAGCGTCTTTAACATACAGCGCTTCTAAAATGTTTACTTCTCTTTAAATATTTCATACTGGCCAGCAACAGCACAAAATTATCCCAAGCATCTTGTTTTTACCCCAAATGTTTATTCTAAAGCAGGCTTTTAAATAACAATAATTCAATAATTAAAATAATAAAACATACAACATTCTGGCTTAATAGGTAGGCAATTTACATTATCAATGGCATAATTATTAAAAACATAACAGAGACTTCTAAATCCGATAAAAATGTATTTAACCTGATTTAAAAATAGATTTTTCAAAACCTCCAGTTATTTCCTTATAGAAACACTGTCTTAAATATTCTGCACCTGTGTTTTTGCTCATCATGAACCCAAGTGAAAAAAGCTCCAGAATAGTAAAAGCTCTACAACACAGTGTTTAGTTCTAGGTAGTTTCAACAGTACTGTCACTAGTATGATCACTAGTAGCTCTTCTAGGTCTTTAAGTGCATCTTGGCTGATTCAAGTCCTTTCAGTTCAGTGGTTGGTTGGTTGGCTATTGGTTGCTTCCAAACCCTTCCAGACCATAGAGGGAGAAAGGGAGGACATATGACTGCTCATTGTATTCATCCCAAAGTCTACGATTGGTTAAAGTGTGTCCCAATATTTTGCCATACCCTTATGTAGCTATGTCCTCTAGCTTTTAGACTACCAGTCTTTCACCAGTGGTGAGTCTGACCACACGACAAAGTCTAGGAGAGTGGCATGTGAGGTTACAGGGCCTGTCCTCCTTTTCTCCCTCCTCCCTTTCTATCATCCTGTCTTCCTTCCCAGTCCAGAGCTCTCTTCCCCCTCTGCCTCTGACTGGGAACCAATTCAGTGTCCTCTCTCACTCCATCAGTCATCGGTCGTCGGTCTGTCTGTCGGTCTGCAGCGGGGCAGGGGGTCACCGGGGAGGGGCGACCTTTGGCCTGCCCCTTGCCCCAGTGCACGTTGGGAATGGTCAGACACTTCCTGAAGTGCTCCAGCTGAGCCTGCAGCCTCTCTCTCTCATCTCTCACCCTCTGTCTCTGACTCACCAGCTCCTAGAGAGAGAAAGAGTGGGATGGGAGGGAGCAAGAGAGAGATAAAGATCGAGAGCGTCACTAAAAGTGAGAGTGGGGGTGAACAAGCACATCAGTGTAGACAGAAACAGACAGACTGTCAGTCAGAGTGCTGATCAAGCTTTACTTTCCACTTTTAGATCATAATAAATAAGATTGTATGGACAGATCCTATATCAACACTCCTACTCTGAGACACTGTGTATATGTGGACTTCGAGGACACTTTGTGCATCTATGGGCCTTGAGGTTCTTACCGCCATGCTGTGTGAGAGTTGTTCAGCTGTCAGACTGAGAGTGTAGTTCTGAGTCTCCAGCCTCCGGCACTGACTGTGAAGAACCTGTCTCTCCATACACCGCTCTGAGAGAGAGAGAGGGTAAGAGAGATATAGAGAGCGCGACAGGAGGGTAAAGGGAGACATGGGGTCATAGAGGCAGAGAGAAGAAGAACGATAGAGAGAGCGGCATAGAGGGTGAGAAAGTGAGTGTGTGGGACAGCAAGTGAGACAAAAACATAAAAAACAAACATATTTGTAGATGAAACAGGTGTATTTTTATTTGACTCATCCCAAATAAAGCCCAAAGGTAAACGCACCATCCGCATACTCCTGATACGCCTCAAAGACTGACTCTATGCCCCTCCACTTCCTAGGGGCTTCTCCCTCATCCTCCTCCTCCTCCTCATCCTCTTCCTCTGACAGCTCATCACGTACGCCAAGGTGTACATGGTGGGCTGGAGAGGGGTAAGGGTGATGCCCGTTGGTGGGGTGTAGGGATGTGTTGAGGAGGACTGGTCTCTTCAGTGGGGGGATGTTGTAGGGCACTGAGGGCTCAGACTTTATACTGGACTCTGGAACGCAGGTGGAGCCACTCAGTGTCTTGTGGGTAGACTGCAACACAGACTGGTGGAAGTCCTTCGGGATGAATCTTTCCCAGGTTATGTTCTGCCCGTTCTGCACAGCCAGGGGCACCTTCTGTTGAGGATGATGGCCAGGGTGGCCTCCTCCATTCTGGAGGCACTGGAGCCTCTTAGCTGGGTGACCTCCACCCAGTCCTTTCCTGTTTGGGTCGGGGGCCAGGGGAGGCGGTTGGCTGGGTGGAGGGGTGGATGATTTTAGTGGGTCTGTATGGAGGTTGTTGGGGTGGTGGGGGTAGGAGGGCGAGGGGCTTGGGGAGTCTTGGTAGTGGAGTCCGTTTGATTCGCCTGATAACATAAACATAAACGCAGTATAAGGATCTCATGGGTGTTACCCTTTGTGTGTGTGTGTGTGTGTGTGTGTGTGTGTGTGTGTTTGTCTTACCAGTTGGGGAAACAGGGGGGCTTCTACAGAGGGGTAATGGGTTGTATCTGATGGTGTCCAACGTCACACTCTTCAGCTTTATAGCCTTCAACAACCCCTCCATCTTCTCCTTATCTAGAGAGAGAGGGGGTGTGTGGGGGATGGGGGGACGGACGGACGGGGGAGGGTGAGAATGAGACTGATTTAGACCTGGAACACCAATTAATTATCAGGTAGAAAAGAAAACCAGCGGTACTCTTGACCTCTTCGAGCAAGATTTGAATACCCCTGGGATATAGCATTACAGTACACTAGAGTGTAGTGGTTAGGGGTTGGAGAATAAGAGCTAGGGTGTAGTGCATAGGGGTTAGTGTAGTGTATGTTACCTCTCCTCTGCTGGTTGGTCACATGGGACAGGCTGAACATGTTGAGGAAGTGTTTCTTGTCCTCCAGGTGAGGGGAGCAATTCATCTCCTCTGGGGTGAGAGTGGTGCAGAGGGTGGGAGCGCGTGCCGCAGGATGCGGAGAGGTCTTCCTCTTGCCTCGTACTGCTGGAGGGGAGATGCTGCGCTCTTTCAACATCCTCCTCCTCTTCCTCCTCTTCTGATGAAGCAGCTGGTCACGATGGGCCAGCGTGGTCAGGCCACAGACACGCAGGAAACACACCTTCTACAAAAAAACAGATTACAGAGAACGGACAATCACACAACATTATAGTAAGGACGTGGCGGTTCTTAAGTGTGTGGCAGTTACCTCTGAGGATGTGTCCAGTTTTAACGGGGGCTGCTCTGCTACCCTTCTGAGGTGGGCCCTCACTTCCTCCTCATCACTGTCATCATACCACTCATCTATATCATAGTCATACCCTGGGGGAGAGAGAGACAGAGAGATGGAGAGAGAGTGAGGGAGAGAGAGAGTGAGAGAGCACCGACAATATTTATGTTAAAGACCACACCAGATCTCGTCTCATACACCCCTCTCCTCACCTCCCTCTCTCTTATATCCCCTCCCCTCTCTTCTTACCTCCTTCCCTGGCCTCTCTCCTCCTGCTCTCCTCCAGGTCCAGCTTGCTGACCAGCCTGCGGTACTGCTGGAGGATCTCATCGTACACCACTGGGTTCTGAGGCTCCTGGCCTGGCCGTTCAGACCTCTGGAGGTCCATGGAGGGAGATGGGGAGCTGGCGTGGTGCTGGACCCCTAGGTTGGAGCTGGGGCTGGGGGAGGAGACGGACAGCGAACCACTCTGGTGGAGGTGGTTATGGTGGTGGAGACTGTGAGTGGATCTTTCAAGCTCAGCCCAGCCCCAGAGGCCAGGCTCCTGCAGAATGGGTCCCCTGACAGACAAGAGCCTCTCTGGGTCCTTCCCCCTTTTCCTGCACCCATCCTCCCCCCTCTCCCAGCTGGGGGACCGCTCGATTCTGGTCAGATCAGGAGGGGAGCGAGATGGAGGAACAGGGGAGTCGAACCTGAAACGGGGGTCTGGGGGGGTCTCAGTGAGGGAGGCAGGGTTCCAGAGGGTGGTGGAAGGGGCAGGGGGGTGGGGGAGGAGGTGAGGTTTGGGTGAGATGAGTGGAGGCGGGGCTCCTAGGTGAGGTTGAGATTCTCTGTTGCCTGTGTCACGTTGGCTGGCGTTGGATCTGTGAAGACAACAAACACAATGTAGTCACAAACACACACTGGGTTTTATCCAAGTTGACCTTGATAATGCAGCCAATTTAAAAGTAGATGTCAGCAGAGTAGAGAGAGTACTGACTCGGGGATACTGTAGTGTTATCAAACAAACACACACACACAGGTCAACCCCACCTTTCTCAACTGCTTGTTCCTTGATTAAACACTGACCTGTAGCTGTCTCTCCTAGGCTCCACCCCTTCCCCAGGTGGCCACACCTCCCTCTCCTGTCCCTGCCTGCGTTGACGTGCCAACCTGCGCTCCTCCCCATTGGCCTGTTGGAGCATCATGGCAGAGAGCAGTGTTCCATGGAGCCCCCCGGAAGAGGCTGAAGCAGTGTGTCTGTTCCCCATCTGAGAGGGCACCAGGCTGGGTATGAGGTGAGGGGCTGACTGGAGGCCTGGCTGTAGAGGTTTAGGTACTGGGAGGGCAGGGAGGGTGGGCTTATCTGGGGAAAATAGATGAGTTATTACAATGAATGCTTCATTTTATTTTAGGAACACACTTTGAAATACATTATGGATGTTATAATGCATGATATTGATGGCAATCAGGCTCTACTTAAAAGATACATCTCTGGTCCATAATTAACGGGAAATCAACCAATCAATGTGTGTGTATTGCGTCTATACTGTGTGTGTGTGCATGTATCTGTGTGTGTACACCGTACCCAGTCTGTTAGGTGTCAGCCTCTCCCCAGGTCTGACCCTGTCCTCCGGCAGAGCCGTGAGAGCTTTCAGCCCAGCAAGGTACTGGCTCTTCACCGCTCTCACCATCTGTCTCTCCCTCTCTCTCTCCCTCTGCCTATCCTTCTGTCTTTCCATCTCTGTCTCCCTCTCTCTCTCCCGCTCCCTCTCTCTCTCCCGTTCAAGCTCTCGCTCCCTCTGTTTCTCTCGTTCATGCTCTCGCTCCCTCTCTCGTTGGCGAAGCTCTTCCTCCATCTGTATTCTGTGGGGGAGGTCAAAAAATACACACACACACACACACACACACACACACACACACACACACACACACACACACACACACACACACACACACACACACACACACACACACACACACACACACACACACCAAGGACACAGGGGAGAGAGAGGGTGAGAGATGCAACACCCACCATGGGGCAGATTAACCACACACTGTTTAACACACACACCTATGCACACACACGCCCAAGCAGGCACTTACACACACACACACACACACACACACACACACACACACACACACACACACACACACACACACACACACACACACACACCATATTAGGCATAAACAGCATGAGTGAGCAAGAGCAGATGAACAATTAATAGGTAACCACAGGATGAACACACACACACTGATGTGTGTATTGGTGTGTGTTCATGATGTGTCTATGGTAGCATGGTGGGGTGTGTTCTAAAAATATAACAGTCAGCAACCTGTGCCTTTCCTGCAGAGAGATGTGTGTGTTTGTGTGCATGTACAAACTGTGTGTGTTTTTGTGCATGTACAAACTGTGTGTGTTTGTGTGCATGTACAAACTGTGTGTGTTTGTGTGCATGTATGAGTGTAACACCTTTCAGCCAGTGTGATGTGTGGGAAGGTGCAGGTGTGTGTGTGTGTGTGTCTTATACGTGTGTGTATTACTGTACCTCTCAGCCAGTGCACTGTGTGGGAAGGTGCAGGTGTGTGTGTTTGTGTGTGTGTCTTATACGTGTGTGTGTTACTGTACCTCTCAGCCAGTGCACTGTGTGTGTGGCTGAACTCCCCAGGGTAGCGTGCCCCAGGCAGTTGCATGTGGAGGGCAGAGGGGTGGAGGTGAGGGAAGGCCCCCCCTGCTGGTACAGAGTAGAACTGAGACCGTAGTGCAGAAAGACACAAAGACTCCTCCATCCTGGAACACACAGGGACAAGTGGAAAAGAAGGAGGGAGAAAACGAAAACAGTAAGGCACACTTTGGGGTTCAGTCGCGTTTATACAGCTCATCCTGGAAACACAAACACACAGGCTGCTGCAAACCCCTGTCTCCCTGTGTCCCTGTCTGTCTTTTCATCTTTCTGTCTGCCTGTCTCTGGGTCTCTGTCTCCATATCTGCAAAAAATATCTGCAAAAAATGACTCTGATATTTGCAGAGCCAGACTGAGGTAGGCAGGGTGGTCTGTAGACTGACTGTGTAGGTGGTGGAGGTAGGTAGGGTGGTATATAGACTGACCTGTGGAGGTTGTGGAGGGAAACAGGGTGGTCTATAGACTGACCTGTGTAGATGGTGGAGGTAGGCAGGGTAGTTATAGACTGACTTGTGTAGGTGGTGCTGGTAGGGTGGTCTATAGACTGGCCTGCATATGTGGTTGAGGTAGGCAGGGTAGTCTATAGACTGACTTGTGTAGATGGTGCAGGAAGGCAGAGTAGTCTATAGATTGACTTGTGTATGTGGTGTAGGCAGGGTGGTCTATAGATTGACCTGTGTAGGTGTCAGGGTAGTCTATAGACTGACATCTGTAGGTGGAAGAGGTAGGTATTGTGGTCTATAAACTGATCTGTGGAGGTGGTGGAGGTAGGCACGATGGTATAGACTGACCTGTGTATGTGGTGGAGAAAGGCAGGGTGGTCTAAGACTGACCTGTGTATGTGATTGAGGTAGGCAGGGTGGTATATATGCTGACTACTGTAGGTGGTAGAGGTAGCCAGTGTGGCCTATAGACTGACCTGTGTAGCTGGTGGAGGTAGACAGGGTTGTCTATAGACTGACCTATGTAGGTGGTGGAGGTAGAGTGGTCTATAGACTGACCTGTGTAGATGATGTACACAGGGTGGTCTATAGACTGTCCTGTGTAGGTGGTAAAGACAAGGTGGACTAAAGACTGGCATGTGTAGGTGGTAGAGGTAGGCATGGTGGTCTATAGACTTACCTGTGATGGTGTTTGAGGTAGGCATGGTGGCCTATAGACTAACCTGTGTAGGTGGTGTAGGCAGGATGGTCTATAGACTGACCAGTATTGTTGGTGGAGGTTGGTATGGTGGTCTATAGACCGACCAGTGTAGGTGGTGTAGGCAGGGTGGTCTATAGACTGACCTGCTGGGGTAGGCAGGGTAGTCTATAGACTGACCTGTGTAGGTGGTGGAGTTGGGCAGGGTGGTATATAGACTGACTTGTGGAGGAAGGCATGGTAGTCTATAGAGTGAACTGTGTAGGTGGTATAGGCAGGGTTGTCTATATACTGGCCTGTGTTGGTGGTTGAGGTAGGCATGGTAGTCTATAGAGTGAACTGTGTAGGTGGTATAGGTAGGGTTGTCTATATACTGGCCTGTGTTGGTGGTGGAGGTAGGCATGGTGGCCTATAGACTGACCTGTGTAGGTGATGGAATTGATATGCTGGTCTATAGACTGACTTGTGTAAGTGTTGGAGGTAGCCAGGATGGTATAGACTGAGCTGTGTATGTGTTGGAGGTCGGCAGGGTGGTCTATCGCCTGTGTTGGTGGTTGAGGTAGGCATGGTAGTCTATAGAGTGAACTGTGTCGGTGGTATAGGTAGGGTTGTCTATATACTGGCCTTAGTTGGTGGTTGAGGTAGGCAGGGCGGTCTATAAACTTAAATGTGTAGGTGGTGGATGTAGGTATGCTAGTCTATAGACTGTCCTGTTCAGGTGGTAGAGGTAGGCAGGGTTGTCTATAGACTGACCTGTGTAGGTGGTGTAGGCAGGATGGTCTATAGACTGACCTGTGTTGTTGGTGGAGGTAGGCATGGTGGTCTATAGACTGACCTGTATAGGTGTTGGAGGTAGCCAGGATGGTATAGACTGAGCTGTGTATCTGGTGGAGGTTGGCAGGGTGGTCTATCGACTGACCTTAGTTGGTGGTTGAGGTAGGCAGGGTGGTCTATAAATTGACCTGTGTAGGTGGTGGATGTAGGTATGCTAGTCTATAGACTGTCCTGTTCAGGTGGTAGAGGTAGGCAGGGTTGTCTATAGACTGACCTGTGTAGGTGGTTGTAGGCAGGGTGGTCTATAGACTGACCTGCTGCAGTAGGCAGGGTGGTATATAGACTGACTTTTGGAGGTAGGCATGGTAGTCTATAGAGTGAACTGTGTAGGGGTATAGGCAGGGTTGTCTATAGACTGACCTGTGTTGGTGGTGGATGTAGGTATGATGGTCTATAGACTGACCTGTGTAGGTGGTGGAATTGATATGCTGGTCTATAGACTGACCTGTGTAGGTGTTGAAGGTAGCCAGGATGGTATAGACTGAGCTGTGTATCTGGTGGAGGTTGGCAGGGTGGTCTATCGACTGACCTTAGTTGGTGGTTGAGGTAGGCAGGGTGGTCTATAAATTGACCTGTGTAGGTGGTGGATGTAGGTATACTAGTCTATAGATTGTCCTGTTCATGTGGTGGAGGTAGGCAGGATGGTCTATAGACTGAATTGTGTAGGTGGTGTAGGTAGGTATGGTAGTCTATAGACTGACCCGTGTAGGTGGTGGAGGCAGGCAGGGTAGTCTATAGACATGTGTAGGTGTTGGAGGTAGCCAGGATGGTATAGACTGACCTGTATATGTGGTAGAGGTTGGCAGTGTTGTCTCTAGACTGACCTGTGTAAGTGGTGGAGGTAGGCAGGGTGATCTATAGACTGAGTAGTGTAGGTGGTGGAGGTAGGCAGGGTGATCTATAGACTGAGTAGTGTAAGTGGTGGAGGTAGGCAGGGTGGTCTACAGAATAACCTGTGTAGGTGCTGGAGGTAGACAGGATGTTATAGACTTACCTGTGTATGTGGTAGAGGTTGGCAGTGTGATCTATAGACTGATATGTGTTGGTGGTTGAGGTAGGCAGGGTGGTCTATAAATTTACCTCTGTATGTGATGGATGTAGAATTCTAGTCTATAGACTGTCCTGTTCAGGTGGTGGAGTTAGCCAGGATGGTATAGACTCACCTGTGTAGCTGGTGGAGGTAGGCAGGATAGTCTATAGAGTGACATGTGTAGATGATGTAGGCAGGGTGGTCTACAGACAGAACTGTGTAGTTGGTGTAAGCAGGGTGATCTATAGACTGAGTAGTGTAGGTGGTGGAGGTAGGCAGGGTGATCTATAGACTGACCTGTGTAGGTGGTGGAGGTAGGTAGGGTGGTCTATAGACTGGCCTGTGTAAGTGGTGGAGGTAGGCAGGGTGATCTATAGACTGAGTAGTGTAGGTGGTGGAGGTAGGCAGGGTGATCTATAGACTGAGTAGTGTAGGTGGTGGAGGTAGGCAGGGTGGTCTACAGAATAACCTGTGTAGGTGCTGGAGGTAGACAGGATGTTATAGACTTACCTGTGTATGTGGTAGAGGTTGGCAGTGTGATCTATAGACTGACCTGTGTAGGTGGTGGAGGTAGGTAGGGTGGTCTATAGACTGGCCTGTGTAGGTGGTATAGGCAGGGTTGTCTCTAGACTTACCTGTGTATGTGGTAGAGGTTGGCAGTGTGATCTATAGACTGATATGTGTTGGTGGTTGAGGGAGGCAGGGTAGTCTATAAATGGACCTCTGTATGTGGTGGATGTAGGTATGCTAGTCTATAGACTGTCCTGTTCAGTGGTGGAGTTAGCCAGGATGGCATAGACTTACCTATGTAGCTGGTGGTGGTAGACAGGGTGGTCTTTAGACTGACCTGTGTAGGTGGTGGAGGTAGGCATGGTGGTCTATATACCGACCTGTGTAGGTGGTGGGGATAGGTAGGGTGGTCTATACACTGACCTGTGTAGGTAGGCAGGGTGGTCTATAGACTGACCTGTGTAGGTGGTGGGAATAGGTTGGGTGATCTATAGACTGACCTGTGTAGGTGGTGGAGGTAGGCAGGGTGGTCTATAGACTGACCTGTGTAGGTGGTGGAGGTAGGCAGGGTGGTCTATAGACTGACCTGTGTAGGTGGTGGAGGTAGGCAGGGTGGTCTATAGACTGACCTGTGTAGGTGGTGGGGATAGGTTGGGTGGTCTATAGACTGACCTGTGTAGGTGGTGGAGGTAGGCAGGGTGGTCTATAGACTGACCTGTGTAGGTGGTGGAGGTAGGCAGGGTGGTCTATAGACTGACCTGTGTAGGTGGTGGAGGTAGGCAGGGTGGTCTATAGACTGACCTGTGTAGGTGGTGAGGATAGGTTGGGTGGTCTATAGACTGACCTGTGTAGGTGGTGGAGGTAGGCAGGGTGGTCTATACACTGACCTGTGTAGGTAGGCAGGGTGGTCTATAGACTGACCTGTGTAGGTGGTGGGGATAGGTAGGGTGGTCTATACACTGACCTGTGTAGGTGGTGGGGATAGGTAGGGTGGTCTATACACTGACCTGTGTAGGTAGGCAGGGTGGTCTATAGACTGACCTGTGTAGGTGGTGGGGATAGGTAGGGTGGTCTATACACTGACCTGTGTAGGTGGTGGGGATAGGTAGGGTGGTCTATACACTGACCTGTGTAGGTGGTGGGGATAGGTAGGGTGGTCTATACACTGACCTGTGTAGGTGGTGGGGATAGGTAGGGTGGTCTATACACTGACCTGTGTAGGTAGGCAGGGTGGTCTATAGACTGACCTGTGTAGGTGGTGGGGATAGGTTGGGTGGTCTATAGACTGACCTGTGTAGGTGGTGGAGGTAGGCAGGGTGGTAGTAGGCAGCAGCAGCAGTAACGTGGGCAGCAGTGGTGGGGTCGAGCCCCAGGGGCAGCGAGCGCAGGCGGAGGTCATCTGAGGTGGTGAAGGGGCGTAGTCCTCTTAGGTACTCCTCTTGGACCGCCCCTGAGTGAACTGCAGGTTGTACCAGACCAGGTAGACTACAGGAGGGGGAGGAGTTGGGGATCAGATTGCAAATTGGAGTTAAAGGAGGTGTATGCGTTTTAAGGTTTAAGCAAGTATAGAGACGTGTGTGTGTGTGTTTGTGTAGGCATCCAGGTGATAGAGTGGCTCACCTGAGGCCCTGTAGTCGCCGGTCCTGCATGACAGAGCTGGGGGTGAGGGTGAAGGGGTAGGATGGGTGAGCCAGGATGTGAGGAGAGAGGACAGGATGAGCCCCTTTCTCCTGGGGAAGGCTGGGCTCAGACCCCACAGGCTCCCTACTCACCCCCAGAACACCCAACTCAGCCTGACAGAGAGAGAGGGAGAGACAGCAGGAGAGAGAGACAGAAAGACAATCTTTGTTTGGCAAAAAAGTTCCTACCCACAACATGTGGAACTTCCATTTAAGTCAGGATTTGTCCCTTAATGTTGATCTATCCATAGCATCCTAACGCTGTCACATCCTAGCTAATCCAACCACCCACTCTGTTTTCAGCAAGCATCGCTGACTCACATGCCAGTAATGCTCTCATCATTACTTTGGCACCCCTGTCATATCTGTTCGCCATTCACACACACACACACACACACACACACACACACACACACACACACACACACACACACACACACACCCTCACCTTCTTCTTGGTCAAGGTTAGAGACTCACACGTTAATAGCTCTAAGAGCCTTGAGGCAGGGAGGGAGAGCGAGAGGAGAAAGGATGGAGAGTAGGGTAGAGGAAGGAGAGTAGGGTAGAGGAAGGAGAGAAGAGGGGGGAAAGGGAGGGGAGATGACCTCTCAGCTGCGAACTAAAAGCCCACCCGGGTGGAGAAGTGCTTCTGATATGTCAGAGGAAGTCTAGATCAGGGCAGGAGGGGACATCCTAAAACTCATCCTCCCTATACTACACCCTTCATCTTTCTCTGCTGTCTACCTCTCTCCATAAAGTATAAACATTCACTCACTCATTCACTCACTCCACCAAACTACTCCCTCACATGAGTAACCTTGCTGAGGACTTGTATTAGCTCTCAGTGCTAATGCCTAGTGTTGGATAATAAAGTCTAGGTTCACTCCAACAACCAGGGTTTCTGGCTGCAGCAGTGAAATCTCTGTGCTTTGAATATCTTTGACTATCTCTCTCAGGGAAATCAGATTCACACCAGGCTTTCCAATAATGGATCAAACACACCCCAGTCTCTTTCTGGTCTCTCTTTGGTCTTTGGTCTCTGATCTCTGATCTCTCTCTCTGATCTCTCTCCCTAGTCATTATCACCTCTCTCTGGTCTCCATCCACCGTTGTAAAGAGGAGGATCAAGGGACAAAGCATGCTTATGTCTGCGTGTGTATATATGTATGTGTGCGTGTGCACGTGTGTGTGTGTTGGGGTTATCCGGTGCAGAAAAAATTGCAGCAGCTCCCAGAACACACCTTGACCCCTGGCCTTACAGACACAGGACATGCTGTCCTTATTGGTTGAACTGGATGTACTCTGACTGAATGTGAAGCACCTGCTACATCAATGTACCGGAAGTGAAAACATCACATCCTTTCAATCTTTAACTTCCTTTATACTCCCTTTTATTTATCCCCTCTCCCCCTTTCTTTTTCAGTCTGTCCCACTTCCCCTCTCTCTGTCCCACTTCCCCTCTCTCTCTCTCTCTCTCTCTCTCTCTGTACCCCTCCCCCCCACTATTTCTCTTTCTCTCTCTCTCTCTCTCTCTCTGTACCCCTCCCCCACTCTCTCTCTCTCTCTCTCTCTCTCTCTCTCTCTCTCTCTGTATTCCCCCTCTCTCTCTCTGTACCCCACCCCCACTCTTTCTCTCTCTCTCTCTCTCTCTCTCTCTCTCTCTCTCTCTTCTCTCTCTCTCTCTCTCTCTGTACCCCTCCCCCACTCTCTCTCTCTCTCTCTCTGTACCCCTCCCCCCACTCTTTCTCTCTCTCTCCCCAACTTTCTCTCTCTCTCCATCTCCCTCCCCCACTCTCTCTACCCCCACTCGCTCTCTTTCTCTCTCCCCACTCTCTCTCCCCCACTCTCTCTCCCCCACTCTGTCCATTTCTCTGCCTCTTTAACCCTCACTCTCCTTGCTCTCTCTTTCTCTCTTCCGCTGACCCCTCTCTGAATAGGAGCCCCAGGGTAGGAAGCCGAGCCAGACAGACTGCTCTTTGTGAGGGGGAGAAATGCTGCTCAGGGGGCTAACCCCTGGATTGTTTAGGGGGCTTGGTTCCTAACTCCAGCTTAAATACAAACACACATACACAGAGGGGTCTTGGGACAAAAGCAAATGTACACAAAGCTCCCTCAAACTACACACACACACCACACACACACAATCCGGAAATATAACAATTGGAGACAGCGTCTACAGCTACTGCTTTTTCTCTCCAGTATGGGCCCACTGGGTGACTCCCTCTTTACCCTCTCTCTCAGAGAGAAGCAGAGATGGGGACAGAAATAGAGATGAGAGGGACGGGTGATTCTGACACATTGACTTGGATAAACGTTGGGACTATTTCTTTAATGGTGGAAGTGGTAGCAGTGGGGTGGGGGAAAGACAGAAAAAGACAGAGAAGATAAGAGGGAGAAAAACTTAGAAAACGAGAGGGAGATGACTCCATGGCTCATTGACCCCCTGTATAACCTTGTCAGGAAGAGAAGAGTTCTAAGGTTCTGTGTGTGTTTCTTCTTACCTGGTGCCCTTCTCCTCTCCAGAGAATGCTGCCGCTCTTGGTGGGAGTGGGGGCGATAGTGACTACAGAAGGGATGGAGGGAAGGCCGTGTCCCCGAATTGGGGTCTGGAGTGGTCCTGACAACCCCCTCTTAGGAGTGTTGACTGGAGAACTGAGACTGGTGGCTGGAGAGGAGACTGGAGACTCACTATTGGGAGAAGAACCTAGGGGAGAGAGAGGGGGGGGGATTTCACAACAAAGAGGCCATCAGAAAGCCATTACTATAAAAATTAGATGTCTCACTAATCAACACACACACACACGTACAAGCATGCACACGCACACACGTAGAAGGAAAGAGAAGGAAAGAGAGGGTGAGATAGTGAGTGGGAGGGAGAGAGAAGGAAAGAGAGGGTGAGAGAGTGAGTGGGAGGGAGAGAGAAGGACAGAGAGGGTGAGATAGTGAGAGAGAAGGAAAGTGAGGGTGAGAGAGTGAGTGGGAGGGAGAGAGAAGGACAGAGAGGGTGAGATAGTGAGAGAGAAGGAAAGAGAGGGTGAGATAGTGAGAGAGAAGGAAAGAGAGGGTGAGAGAGTGAGTGGGAGGGAGAGAGAAGGAAAGAGAGGGTGAGAGAGTGAGTGGGAGGGAGAGAGAAGGACAGAGAGGGTGAGATAGTGAGAGAGAAGGAAAGAGAGGGTGAGATAGTGAGAGAGAAGGAAAGAGAGGGTGAGAGAGTGAGTGGGAGGGAGAGAGAAGGAAAGAGAGGGCAAGAGAGTGAGTGGGAGGGAGAGAGAAGGAAAGAGGGGGTGAGAGAGTGAGTGGGAGTGAGAGAGAGGGCAAGAGAGTGAGTGGGAGTGAGAGAGAAGGAAAGAGGGGGCGAGAATGAGTGAGAGAGGGACAGAGAGGGCGAGAGTGAGAGAGAGGGTGAGGGAGTGAGTGGGAGTGAGAGAGGGAAAGAGAGTGAGTGGGAGTGAGAGAGAGGGAAAGAGAGTGAGTGGGAGTGAGAGAGAAGGAAAGAGAGGGCAAGAGAGTGAGTGGGAGTGAGAGAGAGGGAAAGAGAGGGTGAGAGAGTGAGTGGGAGTGAGAGAGAAGGAAAGAGAGGGCAAGAGAGTGAGTGGGAGTGAGAGAGAGGGACAGAGAGGGTGGGAGTGAGTGGGAGTGAGAGAGGGACAGAGAGGGTGAGAGAGTGGGTGGGAGTGAGAGAGAAGGAAAGAGAGGGCAAGAGAGTGAGTGAGAGTGAGAGAGAGGGTGAGAGAGTGAGTGGGAGTGAAAGAAAAGGAAAGAGGGTGAGATAGTGAGTGGGAGTGAGAGAGAGGGAAAGAGAGGGCAAGAGAGTGAGTGGGAGTGAGAGAGAGGGAAAGAGAGAGTGAGTGGGAGGGAGAGAGAAGGAAAGAGAGGGCAAGATAGTGAGTGGGAGTGAGAGAGAGGGAAAGAGAGGGTGAGAGAGTGAGTGGGAGTGAGAGAGAAGGAAAGAGAGGGCAAAAGAGTGAGTGGGAGTGAGAGAGAGGGAAAGAGAGGGTGAGAGAGTGAGTGGGAGTGAGAGAGAGAGAAGGAAAGAGAGGGCAAAAGAGTGAGTGGGAGTGAGAGAGAAGGAAAGAGAGGGCAAAAGAGTGAGTGGGAGTGGGAGAGAAGGAAAGAGAGGGCAAGAGAGTGAGTGGGAGTGAGAGAGCAGGAAAGAGAGGGTGAGAGGGAGTGGGAGTGAGAGAGAAGGAAAGAGAGGGTGAGAGGGAGTATGTAATAGCAGGTAATTACCTGCATTAGGAGCTAACACACAAACACGGATGGATGGATTTTGTATAGATGATATTGTCTGTCCTGAGGTAAGATGAGGCGGGGGTCACTGTGCTAACCTCTGGGGTCTTCAGCCTGTTTGGCCAGTTGACGGAGAGCGGCAGCGAATCCGGAGTGAGCAGCCACACTCCCGTTGGCTAGCGGGGTAAGAGGGCTGACCGTCGCCGTGTTGCGAGTTGCAGTGGAGATCATTCCTAATGACCGCGACTTTGACTCATGGTTCATACCTGGAAAGATAGAGGGAGAAGGAGAGGACAAAAAAGTGAAATTAGGAATATTTAGCCTCTTTGGATTCTCTCTATCATAATAGAACAGTGTGTGTGTGACGACTCTGAGAGATGGGAAGGAGCTGAGGTCAAGTATAAGGTCAGAGGCCAGGTTAGTCTGTCAGAGCCATGACAATCACACACACACACACACACACACACACACACACACACACACACACACACACACACACACACACACACACACACTAACATTATTAGTGTTCCCCCACTGCCCTCCCAGTGACCCACATACAGCTATTAGCACTGAATTTAACCCAAGCATCATACACTCTACCGCCCCACCCCCACACCACTTCGACAGACAGAGAGAGACACACACACTCAGATCCTTACAGCTGCATGTGAGTTGAGACATCGCCACATCCTCTCTCTCTCCTATTCCCACTCCTTTAGCCCCCCCTCTCTCTCTGTTTTGCCCTGTTTCTATCTCTCTCTGTTTCTCTCTCTCTCTGTTTCTCTGTTTCTCTCTGTTTCTCTGTTTCTCTCTGTTTCTCTCTCTCTCTGTTTCTCTGTTTCTCTCTGTTTCTCTCTCTCTCTGTTTCCCTGTTTCTCTCTGTTTCTCTCTGTTTCTCTGTTTCTCTCTGTTTCTATCTCTCTCTGTTTCTCTCTGTTTCTCTCTCTCTGTGTTTCTCTCTGTTTCTCTCTCTCTGTTTCTCTGTTTCTCTCTGTTTCTATCTCTCTCTGTTTCTCTCTGTTTCTATCTCTCTCTGTTTCTCTCTGTTTCTATCTCTCTCTGTTTCTCTCTGTTTCTCTCTCTCTGTTTCTCTGTTTCTCTCTGTTTCTCTGTTTCTCTCTGTTTCTCTCTCTCTTGTTTCTCTGTTTCTCTCTGTTTCTCTGTTTCTCTCTGTTTCTCTGTTTCTCTCTGTTTCTATCTCTCTCTGTTTCTCTCTGTTTCTCTCTCTCTGTGTTTCTCTCTGTTTCTCTCTCTCTGTTTTGCCCTGTTTCTATCTCTCTCTGTTTCTCTCTCTCTCTGTTTCTCTGTTTCTCTCTGTTACTCTGTTTCTCTCTGTTTCTCTCTCTCTGTGTTTCTCTGTTTCTCTCTCTACATTTACATTTAAGTCATTTAGCAGACGCTCTTATCCAGAGCGACTTACAAATTGGTGCATTCACCTTATGACATCCAGTGGAACAGTAGTGCATCTAAATCTTTTAAGGGGGGGGGTGAGAGGGATTACTTTATCCTATCCTAGGTATTCCTTAAAGAGGTGGGGTTTCAGGTGTCTCCGGAAGGTGGTGATTGACTCCGCTGTCCTGGCGTCGTGAGGGAGTTTGTTCCACCATTGGGGGCCAGAGCAGCGAACAGTTTTGACTGGGCTGAGCGGGAACTGTACTTCCTCAGTGGTAGGGAGGCGAGCAGGCCAGAGGTGGATGAACGCAGTGCCCTTGTTTGGGTGTAGGGCCTGATCAGAGCCTGGAGGTACTGAGGTGCCGTTCCCCTCACAGCTCCGTAGGCAAGCACCATGGTCTTGTAGCGGATGCGAGCTTCAACTGGAAGCCAGTGGAGAGAGCGGAGGAGCGGGGTGACGTGAGAGAACTTGGGAAGGTTGAACACCAGACGGGCTGCGGCGTTCTGGATGAGTTGTAGGGGTTTAATGGCACAGGCAGGGAGCCCAGCCAACAGCGAGTTGCAGTAATCCAGACGGGAGATGACAAGTGCCTGGATTAGGACCTGCGCCGCTTCCTGTGTGAGGCAGGGTCGTACTCTGCGGATGTTGTAGAGCATGAACCTACAGGAACGGGCCACCGCCTTGATGTTAGTTGAGAACGACAGGGTGTTGTCCAGGATCACGCCAAGGTTCTTAGCGCTCTGGGAGGAGGACACAATGGAGTTGTCAACCGTGATGGCGAGATCATGGAACGGGCAGTCTTTCCCGGGAGGAAGAGCAGCTCCGTCTTGCCGAGGTTCAGCTTGAGGTGGTGATCCGTCATCCACACTGATATGTCTGCCAGACATGCAGAGATGTGATTCGCCACCTGGTCATCAGAAGGGGGAAAGGAGAAGATTAATTGTGTGTCGTCTGCATAGCAATGATAGGAGAGACCATGTGAGGTTATGACAGAGCCAAGTGACTTGGTGTATAGCGAGAATAGGAGAGGGCCTAGAACAGAGCCCTGGGGGACACCAGTGGTGAGAGCACGTGGTGTGGAGACGGATTCTCGCCACGCCACCTGGTAGGAGCGACCTGTCAGGTAGGACGCAATCCAAGCGTGGGCCGCGCCGGAGATGCCCAACTCGGAGAGGGTGGAGAGGAGGATCTGATGAGAGATAGCGGGAGAGCTGGCCAAGGACGGCACGTTCAAGAGTTTTGGAGAGAAAAGAAAGAAGGGATACTGGTCTGTAGTTGTTGACATCGGAGGGATCGAGTGTAGGTTTTTTCAGAAGGGGTGCAACTCTCGTTCTCTTGAAGACGGAAGGGACGTAGCCAGCGGTCAGGGATGAGTTGATGAGCGAGGTGAGGTAAGGGAGAAGGTCTCCGGAAATGGTCTGGAGAAGAGAGGAGGGGATAGGGTCAAGCGGGCAGGTTGTTGGGCGGCCGGCCGTCACAAGACGCGAGATTTCATCTGGAGAGAGAGGGGAGAAAGAGGTCAGAGCACAGGGTAGGGCAGTGTGAGCAGAACCAGCGGTGTCGTTTGACTTAGCAAACGAGGATCGGATGTCGTCGACCTTCTTTTCAAAATGGTTGACGAAGTCATCTGCAGAGAGGGAGGAGGGGGAGGGGGAGGAGGATTCAGGAGGGAGGAGAAGGTGGCAAAGAGCTTCCTAGGGTTAGAGGCAGATGCTTGGAATTTAGAGTGGTAGAAAGTGGCTTTAGCAGCAGAGAGAAGAGAGGAAATGTAGAGAGGAGGGAGTGAAAGGATGCCAGGTCCGCAGGGAGGCGAGTTTTCCTCCATTTCCGCTCGGCTGCCCGGAGCCCTGTTCTGTGAGCTCGCAATGAGTCGTCGAGCCACGGAGCGGGAGGGGAGGACCGAGCCGGCCTGGAGGATAGGGGACATAGAGAGTCAAAGGATGCAGAAAGGGAGGAGAGGAGGGTTGAGGAGGCAGAATCAGGAGATAGGTTGGATAAGGTTTGAGCAGAGGGAAGAGATGATAGGATGGAAGAGGAGAGAGTAGCGGGGGAGAGAGAGCGAAGGTTGGGACGGCGCGATTACCATCCGAGTAGGGGCAGTGTGGGAAGTGTTGGATGAGAGCGAGAGGGAAAAGGATACAAGGTAGTGGTCGGAGACTTGGAGGGGAGTTGCAATGAGGTTAGTGGAAGAACAGCATCTAGTAAAGATGAGGTCGAGCGTATTTCCTGCCTTGTGAGTAGGGGGAAGGTGAGAGGGTGAGGTCAAAAGAGGAGAGGAGTGGAAAGAAGGAGGCAGAGAGGAATGAGTCAAAGGTAGACGTGGGGAGGTTAAAGTCGCCCAGAACTGTGAGAGGTGAGCCGTCCTCAGGAAAGGAGCTTATCAAGGCATCAAGCTCATTGATGAACTCTCCGAGGGAACCTGGAGGGCGATAAATGATAAGGATGTTAAGCTTGAAAGGGCTGGTAACTGTGACAGCATGGAATTCAAAGGAGGCGATAGACAGATGGGTAAGGGAGAAAGAGAGAATGACCACTTGGGAGAGATGAGGATCCCGGTGCCACCACCCCGCTGACCAGAAGCTCTCGGGGTGTGCGAGAACACGTGGGCAGACGAAGAGAGAGCAGTAGGAGTAGCAGTGTTGTCTGTGGTGATCCATGTTTCCGTCAGTGCCAAGAAGTCGAGGGACTGGAGGGAGGCATAGGCTGAGATGAACTCTGCCTTGTTGGCCGCAGATCGGCAGTTCCAGAGGCTACCGGAGACCTGGAACTCCACGTGGGTCGTGCGCGCTGGGACCACCAGATTAGGGTGGCGCGGCCACGCGGTGTGGAGCGTTTGTATGGTCTGTGCAGAGAGGAGAGAACAGGGATAGACAGACACATAGTTGACAGGCTACACAAGAGGCTACGCTAATGCAAAGGAGATTGGAATGACAAGTGGACTACACGTCTCGAGTGTTCAGAAAGTTAAGCTTACGTAGCAAGAGTCTTATTGACTAAAATGATTAAAATGATACAGTACTGCTGAAGTAGGCTAGCTGGCAGAGGCTGTGTTGTTGACTATGTAGGCTAGCTGGCAGTGGCTGCGTTGTTGACACTACACTAATCAAGTCGTTCCGTTGAGTGTAATAGTTTCTACTGTGCTGCTATTCGGGGCTAGCTGGCTAGCTAGCAGTGTTGATTACGTTACGTTGCGTTAAAAGAACGACAATAGCTGGCTAGCTAACCTAGGAAATCGTTCTAGACTACACAATTATCTTTGATACAAAGACGGCTATGTAGCTAGCTATGTAGCTAGCTACGATCAAACAAATCAAGCCGTTGTACTGTAATGAAATGAAATGAAAAATGTGATACTACCTGTGGAGCGAAGCGAAATGCGTCCGGGTTGTTGAGTGCGGAAGTTCTGTTCGGTAGACGTTGGCTAGCTGTTGGCTAGCTAGCAGTGTCTCCTACGTTAAGGACGACAAATAGCTGGCTAGCTAACCTCGGTAAATTAAGATAATCACTCTAAAACTACACACTCTAAACTACACAATTATCTTGGATACGAAGACAGCAGAGACAACTATGTAGCTAGCTAACACTACACTAATCAAGTCGTTCAGTTGAGTGTAATAGTTGTGCTGCTAATCGGTAGACGGTGGACGTTAGCTAGCTGGCTAGCTGCAGGGCAGATAGCAGTGTAGACTGCGTTAGGACGACGAAATACGATAATTACGCAATTATCTATGATACAAAGACGGCTATGTAGCTAGCTAAGAAGAAATTGCTAAGATTAGACAAATCAAACCGTTGTACTATAATGAAATGTAATGAAATGTAATACTACCTGCGGACCGAGTGCGGATGCGACCGCTCGCTCCAACCCGGAAGTGTATGTGTCTCTGTTTTTATCTCTCTCTGTTTCTCTATGTTTCTCTGTTTCTCTTTCTCTCTGTTTCTCTCTCTCTCTGTTTCTCTCTCGCTCGGTTTCTCTCTCTCTCTCTCTGTTTCTCTCTCTCTGTTTCTCTCTGGTTCGCTCTCTCTCACACTGTTTCTCTGTTTCTTTCTCTGTTTCTCTCTCTGTTTCTCTGTTTCTCTCTTTTCTCTGTTTCTCTGTTTCTCTCTCTCTTTTTCTGTTTCTCTCTCTGTTTCTCTGTTTCTCTCTCTCAAAAAAATTATCTGTTTCTCTCTTTCTCTGTTTCTCTCACAGTTTCTCTGTTTCTCTCTGTTTCTCTGTTTCTCTCTCTCTGTGTTTCTCTGTTTCTCTCTCTCTGTTTTTATCTCTCTCTGTTTCTCTGTTTCTCTCTGTTTCTCTGTTTCTCTTTCTCTCTGTTTCTCTCTCTCTCTCTGTTTCTCTCTCGCTCGGTTTCTCTCTCTCTCTCTGTTTCTCGCTCTCTGTTTCTCTCTGTTTCGCTCTCTCTCACACTGTTTCTCTGTTTCTTTCTCTGTTTCTCTCTCTGTTTCTCTGTTTCTCTCTTTTCTCTGTTTCTCTCTCTCTGTTTCTCTGTTTCTCTCTCTCTTTTTCTCTCTCTGTTTCTCTGTTTCTCTCTCTCTTTTTCTCTCTCTGTTTCTCTGTTTCTCTCTGTTGCTCTGTTTCTCTCTCTCACACAATTTCTCTGTTTCTCTCTCTTTCTCTGTTTCTCTCTCACAGTTTCGCTGTTTCTCTCTCTCTTTTTCTCTGTTTCTCTCTCTCTGTTTCTCTCTCTCTCACACTGTTTCTCTGTTTCTCTCTCTCTCACACTGTTTCTCTGTTTCTCTCTCTCACACTGTTTCTCTGTTTCTCTCTCACACACTGTTTCTCACTCTGTTTCTCTCTCACACACTGTTTCTCTCTTTCTCTATGTTTCTGTTTCTCTCTCTCACACTGTTTCTCTGTTTCTCTCTCTCTTTTTCTCTGTTTCTCTCTCTCTCACACTATTTCTCTGTTTCTCTCTCTCACACTGTTTCTCTGTTTCTCTCTCACACACTGTTTCTCTCTCTGTTTCTCTCTCACACACTGTTTCTCTGTTTCTTTCTGTTTCTCTCTCTCACAGTTTCTCTGTTTCTCTCTGTTTCTCTGTTTCTCTCTCTCACAGTTTCTGTTTCTCTGTTTCTCTCTCTCTTTTTCTCTCTCTGTTTCTCTGTTTCTCTCTCTCAAAAAAATTATCTGTTTCTCTCTGTTTCCCTGTTTCTCTCTCTCACACAATTTCTCTGTTTCTCTCTCTTTCTCTGTTTCTCTCTCACAGTTTCGCTGTTTCTCTCTCTCTTTTTCTCTGTTTCTCTCTCTCTGTTTCTCTCTCTCTCACACTGTTTCTCTGTTTCTCTCTCTCTCACACTGTTTCTCTGTTTCTCTCTCTCACACTGTTTCTCTGTTTCTCTCTCACACACTGTTTCTCTCTCTGTTTCTCTCTCACACACTGTTTCTCTCTTTCTCTATGTTTCTGTTTCTCTCTCTCTGTTTCTCTCTCTCACACTGTTTCTCTGTTTCTCTCTCTCTTTTTCTCTGTTTCTCTCTCTCTCACACTATTTCTCTGTTTCTCTCTCTCACACTGTTTCTCTGTTTCTCTCTCACACACTGTTTCTCTCTCTGTTTCTCTCTCACACACTGTTTCTCTGTTTCTTTCTGTTTCTCTCTCTCACAGTTTCTCTGTTTCTCTCTGTTTCTCTGTTTCTCTCTCTCACAGTTTCTGTTTCTCTGTTTCTCTCTCTCTTTTTCTCTCTCTGTTTCTCTGTTTCTCTCTCTCAAAAAAATTATCTGTTTCTCTCTGTTTCCCTGTTTCTCTCTCTCACACAATTTCTCTGTTTCTCTCTCTTTCTCTGTTTCTCTCTCACAGTTTCGCTGTTTCTCTCTCTCTTTTTCTCTGTTTCTCTCTCTCTCACACTGTTTCTCTGTTTCTCTCTCTCTCACACTGTTTCTCTGTTTCTCTCTCTCACACTGTTTCTCTGTTTCTCTCTCACACACTGTTTCTCTCTCTGTTTCTCTCTCACACACTGTTTCTCTCTTTCTCTATGTTTCTGTTTCTCTCTCTCTGTTTCTCTCTCACACTGTTTCTCTGTTTCTCTCTCTCTTTTTCTCTGTTTCTCTCTCTCTCACACTGTTTCTCTGTTTCTCTCTCTCACACTGTTTCTCTGTTTCTCTCTCACACACTGTTTCTCTCTCTGTTTCTCTCTCACACACTGTTTCTCTCTGTTTCTCTCTCTGTTTCTCTCTCACACACTGTTTCTCTCTTTCTCTATGTTTCTGTTTCTCTCTCTCTGTTTCTCTCTCTCACACTGTTTCTCTGTTTCTCTCTCTCTTTTTCTCTGTTTCTCTCTCTCTCACACTATTTCTCTGTTTCTCTCTCTCACACTGTTTCTCTGTTTCTCTCTCACACACTGTTTCTCTCTCTGTTTCTCTCTCACACACTGTTTCTCTGTTTCTTTCTGTTTCTCTCTCTCACAGTTTCTCTGTTTCTCTCTGTTTCTCTGTTTCTCTCTCTCACAGTTTCTGTTTCTCTGTTTCTCTCTCTTTTTTCTCTCTCTGTTTCTCTGTTTCTCTCTCTCAAAAAAATTATCTGTTTCTCTCTGTTTCCCTGTTTCTCTCTCTCACACAATTTCTCTGTTTCTCTCTCTTTCTCTGTTTCTCTCTCACAGTTTCGCTGTTTCTCTCTCTCTTTTTCTCTGTTTCTCTCTCTCTCACACTGTTTCTCTGTTTCTCTCTCTCTCTCACACTGTTTCTCTGTTTCTCTCTCTCACACTGTTTCTCTGTTTCTCTCTCACACACTGTTTCTCTCTCTGTTTCTCTCTCACACACTGTTTCTCTCTTTCTCTATGTTTCTGTTTCTCTCTCTCTGTTTCTCTCTCACACTGTTTCTCTGTTTCTCTCTCTCTTTTTCTCTGTTTCTCTCTCTCTCACACTGTTTCTCTGTTTCTCTCTCTCACACTGTTTCTCTGTTTCTCTCTCACACACTGTTTCTCTCTCTGTTTCTCTCTCACACACTGTTTCTCTCTGTTTCTCTCTCTCACAGTTTCTCTGTTTCTCTCTGTTTCTCTGTTTCTCTCTCTCACAGTTTCTGTTTCTCTGTTTCTCTCTCTCACACTGTTTCTCTGTTTCTCTCTCTCACACTGTTTCTCTGTTTCTCTCTCTCTGTTTCTCTGTTTCTCTCTCACACACTGTTTCTCTCTTTCTCTCTGTTTCTCTGTTTCTCTCTCTCTGTTTCTCTGTTTCTCTCTCACACACTGTTTCTCTCTTTCTCTCTCACACTGTTTCTCTGTTTCTCTCTCTCTCTCTGTTTCTCTCTCTCACACACTGTTTCTCTGTTTCTCTCTCTCTCTGTTTCTCTCTCTCTCTCTGTTTCTCTGTTTCTCTCACACTGTTTCTCTGTTTCTCTCTCTCACACTGTTTCTCTGTTTCTCTCTCTCTGTTTCTCTGTTTCTCTCTCACACACTGTTTCTCTCTTTCTCTCTCACACTGTTTCTCTGTTTCTCTCTCTCTCTGTTTCTCTCTCTCTCACACTGTTTCTCTGTTTCTCTCTCTCTCACACTGTTTCTCTGTTTCTCTCTCTCACACTGTTTCTCTGTTTCTCTCTCTCTGTTTCTCTGTTTCTCTCTCACACACTGTTTCTCTCTGTTTCTCTCTCTCTCTGTTTCTCTCTCTCTCTGTTTCTCTCTCTCTCACACTGTTTCTCTGTTTCTCTCTCTCTCACACTGTTTCTCTGTTTCTCTCTCTCACACTGTTTCTCTGTTTCTCTCTGTTTCTCTCTCTCATACTGTTTCTCTGTTTCTCTCTGTTTCTCTCTCTCACACTGTTTCTCTGTTTCTCTCTGTTTTTCTCTCTTACACTGTTTCTATCTGTTTCTCTCTCTCACACTGTTTCTCTGTTTCTCTGTTTCTCTCTGTTTCTCTGTTTCTCTCTCTCTGTTCATCTGTTTCTCTGTCTCTCTGTTTCTCTGTCTCTCTGTTTCTCTCTCTGTTTCTCTAACAAGCTCTTGAGCTTATTTAGCAAAATAACTCACAAGAACATGAATGCACACACTGCCTCTATATTTCCCCCTTCCATGCTCGCTTTGGTTTGTTTATCTTTTCTCTCTCTCACTCACTGGGTCTCTTTCTCTCTCACAACAATACATACACACTGATACACATGCTCACCACACCAGGCACACATACACTAGGACATAACAAACAACACTCACCGGCTCCCTGTTCTTCCTGCTGGCATTATCTTTTCTCTCACGCTCTCTTTCCCTTTCACACTCTCCCTCTTTCTTCTTCACGCTCCGTCTCTCTCTCATTCCCTCTCTGTCTTGCTCTCTCGTTCTCTCTCGTTCTCTCGGTCTTGTTCTCGCTCCTCCAGGAACAGCCCTCTCAGTCATGCAGCTGCTACACGATCACATGATTCCCTCACTGTCCCCCTCCCTTCTCTTTCACCCTCTCTCCCTTTCTATCCCCATACCCTTGTTTCTCCCCTCCATCCTACTCCCCCTTCCTGTCTACCCCCTCCTCCTCACACCTCCAGCCACCTCTTCTCTTCTCCCTCTCTCCTCCCCCACTCTTAAGAATGAGGAGGAGCAGGAGGATGAGGATGGAGGGAGGAGCAGGGGTAGACTTCATCCATCACTCTGTCTCCACACATCAGCCCTGTCTGCTGCAGGGGCCCTGACAGTGACATCTCTCCCCTGACCCCTGAGTTTATGCTTGGCCAGGGGGACAGGGGCTGACGAGGGATGGAGGAGTGTTTAGAGTGGACAACATGACAGCCCAGCGCTTACACACACGTATAAACAAAAAATAAACTCAGCCCTCTGTCTCTCTTACACACACACACACACACACACACACACACACACACACACACACACACACACACACACACACACACACACACACACACACACACACACACACACACACACACACACAGCGTGGCAGGGGACCTGCTCTATCCTTTGTGTGTGTGTGTGTGTGGCAGGTTAGCGTTTTCGTCATGAATAATGTTCTGGAGGCAGCTCTCCAGAGTGGTAAGTCGCTGGCACAGGCACAAAGTCATACAATCTTTTAAACATAACCTTAACCCTAACCACACTGCTAACTCTAATGCCTAAACTTAACCTTAAATTAACACCAAAAGCTCAATTTTATTTTCCTGAATTTGTACAATATAGCCAATTTTGACATTGCAGTTGTCCTATCTGGTGGAAATCGCTCAGTTCTGCCGAAAGACAAGGCTCTATAAACGTCATCCTGTGTGTGTGTGTGTGTGTGTGTGTGTGTGTGTGTGTGTGACATTAGGATTGGTAAACAAGCATTTACACTGCCCATGCTCATTTACCCCAAGAGTATGTGTATGTTATTTCCTGCTCTGTCATTACGCCACGGAAGAGAATGGAACACACACACTGTAAACAGCGCTCACTCCTACCCCCATTTCAGTTTTATACAGTAGCTGGCAAAGGATTTTATGTTCTACTGACACGGAAAGTAGAGTCAGAGCCAAATGTTTACAATCCTCGTAATCATGGCTGCAATATCAATTCTGAGTGCAATGTGTGTGTGCATGAGGAATTGTAATCTCTCAAATTAACAGCCTCAATCACACAACATTATGACGTCAGTTACTGGCATCTAAGAACACACATACACACACAGTCACACACACACTATCTGCTGACTCAGTATTTGTGCATCATGCGTCACACATCCTATGGCCCTAAACATCTAATCTCCAGGGTAGAGGTCGACCGAATTAGGGCCGATTTCAAGTTTTCATAACAATCGGAAATCGGTATTTTTAGGTGTCGATTTGCCTATTTTTAAAATATTTTTTATACCTTTATTTAACTAGGCAAGTCAGTTAAGAACACATTCTTATTTTCAATGACGGCCTAGGAACGGTGGGTTAACTGCCTTGTTCAGGGGCAGAACGACTGATTTTCACCTTGTCAGCTCGGGGGATACAATCTTGCAACCTTACAGTTAACTAGTCCAATGCAATAACGACCTGCCTCTCTCTCGTTGCATTCCACAAGGAGACTGCCTGCTACGTGAATGCAGTAAGCCAAGGTAAGTTGCTAGCTAGCATTACATTTATCTTACAAAAAAACAATCAATCATAATCACTAGTTAACTACATGGTTGATGATATTACTAGATATTATCTAGCGTGTCCTGCGTTGCATATAATCTGACTGAGCATACAAGCATACAAGTATCTAAGTATCTGACTGAGCGGTGGTAGGCAGAAGCAGGCGCGTAAACATTCATTCAAACAGCACTTTCGTATGTTTTGCCAGCCGCTCTCCGTTGTGCGTCAAGCATTGCGCTGTTTATGACTTCAAGCCTATCAACTCGCGAGATGAGGCTGGTGTAACCGAAGTGAAATGGCTAGGTAGTTAGCGCTCGCTAATAGTGTTTCAAATGTCACTCGCTCTGAGCCTTCTAGTAGTTGTTCCCCTAGCTCTGCATGGGTAACGCTGCTTCAATGGTGGCTGTTGTCGTTGTGTTGCTGGTTCGAGCCCAGGGAGGAACGAGGAGAGAC